>NW_015624199.1:189520-214330 GCF_001515625.1 Sinocyclocheilus rhinocerous
GAGCACTAATTCCAAGTATGGGTCACCATACTTGGCCACATGTCACGTCACTAAGTTGACAAAATAAGCTTTTAGCAGACACAAGCATGCATATACAGTTTTTGTCCAATGAAATGCTCTCTAGAATTGGCAGTAGCAAGTAGCATATCATCTTTTGACCGTGCATTTAAAAAAACAAAACATATCTCTACAATGTTAAGGTAAGACTAAGACAGTAGAGGCAAAAAAATTTTTTCATGCACTAGTCATAATGTGTGGAACCAAAACATTCAAAATACACCTTTAAGTGTTTATTTTATTGCACTTTGTCTATTTGCATCTGTAGATTTCTATTACAATACATATCATTAAAGGTTGTTTTTTTCTCCACTTCAGTAGTGCTTACAACTTACAACCAGCGCAAACCGTCTTTTGGCCTGAAAATAGTACTTTCAGGATTTTCTAAAGACGCGCAGTGAAGAATAAGCCCTGAAAAGGCGTGGACAGAGTTATTTTTGCGTCTGACCTTATTGAATATGCATTTGTAGGAGTTTCCCTTTCAGACGCCTTTGTATGGGAGGAGAGTATTAAAATGAATCACGCAACGCGATTTACAAACGTTTGCCCTCGTCATATAACTGGTATTTGCGCCATTATTTAACACTCCAAAAAAGCATATCTTAAAGCAGACGCTGATTTGTGCTGCTCTTGGTAGATTGTGTTGATCATTAATTTGCGCATTGTCAGTAAATCACCCGCAGAAATTTCTACTTTTGGAATTGCGCTCTCACGCTAATTTGCCCTGTTTAGTAAATCTGGCCCTTATTCTTATCTATATTCTGAAGGTTTTTATGTAGGGATTTCTTCATATCATATAATTTACTTGATTTTATACACTTTATTCCTAAAAACATGGCGAAAATGTATAAATGTGACCCTGGACCACAAAACCAGTCTTAAGTCGCTGGGGTATATTAGTAGCAATAGCCAAAAATACATTGTATGGGTCAAAATTATAGATTTTTCTTTTATGCCAAAAATCATTAGGATATGAAGTAAAGATCATGTTCCATGACAATATTTTGTAAATGTTTCGAAAAATTTACGCTTATGACTGGTTTTGTGGTCCAGGGTCACAAATAGAGATATCCAAAATCTTCATACATCCAAAATATGCCAACAAAATGAGACAAGAATTTTGAACCAATGTTCGGATTTCAGTTTTGGAAATGTATGCAAATTAGTACATATTTGATTAGATAAATCATTTGCATGTTTAAACATAATATTTAAATATGCAAACTTGCAATGTGCAAAAAAATCTTGATGAAATCAATTTCATCCTTTATCCCAACTGTTCATATGTTAACCATTTCCCATCTGTTTACAAAGAAACCTCTTGTTTATCCCTTAATATCTATCAATGACAGAATAGTTGTTGTAATTTTACCTTACTCTGCCTCTAATTTGTTTCCATTTAGCCTCCATACATTTTTGTTCTTTCTTTCCCCAGTCTTTACAGTGATTTCCACGACAGTGTTTGGGAAATGTATCACATTATGGAAGTAAAATGGGTTTCAAAAGCCGTTCTGTATATATTTTAATCAGACCTTGAAGAGTTTAGTGTCCTTAAAGACTAGAAAGTCTTATAAGAAGTATGTTTTAGTGTATCAAATGTGTGTTTAGATGTTGTTGTGGTGTTGGTGGCGGAGCCTTTTGCCTGCAGGTGTCATTGTTATGGCACTCCCACACACAGTGCTCTTTCATGCATGCTAAGCGGCAGATGGATTTTGTGTGTGTGTGTGTGTGTGTGTGTGTGTGCTATGACTACTTGCTCTTATTGACGCTGCTTTTTGCCTCGGACAGGTGGCACCCGACAGTTTTGTTTGCAAATAAAATCCAGTCACAGCTGTGTGATTAGAAAGTGCTCCTTCAACCTTCAAAGTTCCCGTTGCAGCCTTTTTTTTTTTCTTTTTTTTTTTCACCCATTGTGTTCACATTTACTTCACTACTGCTGTTTACATTCTGTTTTATTGATGTACGCAATGTGTCGTCTGCTTTTTGTTTGTTTTGGTAGGATGCAAAGTTCTGTTTATTGATCCGTTAGGTGTAGGCCAATGTGTTTAGTCTATCAGAAAAGAGCTGTTACTCATCAAGTGCTCTTTTAGGTAACTTTTTGATGTTGATTTTCATGGGTTAGCCCCTCTCTCTCTCCGTAACTAACACATTCTCTTTTTTCCTAAATATACAGTGTGCTCACAAAGTATTTAAACAATTAATTAAAGGTCATTTGTTTAATTGACAGAAGGGTGAGCAAATGATCACATAAATCAAGGGCTGTTAATACATAAATCAAACCCTCTGTGCTTATTTTAACATCCCGACGAGCATGACGCAGCAACAGTTTCACATTTAAAGGTTTTAATTTTATTTTTTACATTTCTATTAAATATTAAACTAAAAGGTTTTAAATATCTATGTAATGTTGTAAAAAGTTAATTTTACATATTTATTATGTAAATATCATACTGCATTATTTTTTATTATAATATTTAATTTTTGCCGCAGATATAGCAGTTTTGTGCTGATATGGCATTTAAAAATATAATATTTATTTTTATTTATAAAAATAATAATAATAAAATAGTTTTTAAATTATTTTTTGAATTCTGTTAAATATTAAACTGAAAGATTTTGCATAGTTTTGTAATATTGTAAGAAGTTAGTTTTATGTATTTATAATAATATTTTGTATTATTTTTATTATAATATATTTTATTTTTGATGTTGATATAGTGGTTGGTGCTGATATGGCATTAAAATATATTTATTTTTATTTATAGAAATAATAATGATAGAATCATTTTAAATTAGTTTTTTATTTCTATTAAATATTAAACTGAAAGATTTTACATAGCTTTGATGTCATTGAATTAGATGAAAAAATGTCAAAACAAATAGGTAGCACAAGTATACTTTTTTTCAAGCAAAACATTGCATTAAAAGAAGGTTTTGAATTATAAAAAATATTTAAAATGAAAAATATTCCTCCTGCAGCATTTATTTTCAGATGCCACTTGCTTTGATGTTTTGTTATTTAATGCAATGATGTTCATATGTTCATTTTTAAGAGTTTCGTCAAAGTCCAAATACTTTTTGGCACCATTGATTGTATGTGATTGCCTTTTGCATTTGTTAAAAAAGGAAATAAGTATTGAAATAATGGAAATAAGTATTGCTTTTGTTGTGGAGGGTTTCTAATCTTGACAGAGCATTCTGAACCATTATGACTGTGAAATCCCTCCGAAATGGGAGACAACTGCCTTTGGCTGGAGTTTTGCTGGCTCTTGCTGATTTCACTCCATATGTCGAGCTGGGCTTCCACTCACAAAGCTTCTACGGATATTTATAAGAAAAAGTAAAAAACAAACCCATGGGATCTTGAACAAGGAGCTTTGGAACAAACTGCAAACAAACAGAATGGCCAAGGAAGAAGCACTCATCACCTGTTGCGGGTGAAAAGGGGCAGTTTGATCATAAAGCAGTTTTAAGACGTTGTCCTGGCACTGCAAGTGGAATCCCCCTCGCTAGTGCTGACTCATTTGAGCCACACATCTCTCATTTGCAGCCCAACGAGGGGTTTCCCACATGCTGCTGTGATTCAGAGCAAAATCGTTCCTGGTTTAGTGACTAATTTGGTAGGAATGCTATTTTCTGTTATGGTTTAAAGATATTTTTTTTTGATAAATGTTGTTTACTTTCTATTACTATGGTTTTTAGATTTGTGTATAAATTCAAAAATGGAAGACAGAATACACCGTGCACTGTTATGTAATTCCTATTTGAAAAAGATCCTTGGGATTAGGGATGCACAATTCACATTGTTCATACTGAGATCTCTTACTTTTGATTGCAAACTTTGCCGATCTGAGCATGTAGTGTTTTTTGACTGTCATGAGGTCAGTAGTGATGTCTGAAGAAGTGGGTGTGAGTAGAAATAGGTAGAAATTTTAGATTTGTGTATAAATTCAAACACGAAAGACCAAATGCTATGTGAGCTATTAGGGATGCACAGTGCGGACAATTTGGTCTTTCATAAAGTTAATGAGAAAGGTTTGTGTTCATACTGAGAACTTAGATTTTTGTCTGCAGACTTTGCCAGTCTGAGCATGTGTCGTGAGGTCAGCATTAATGTCTCAGGAAGTGGGTGTGGGATAAAACTGTGGTTAGAAATGTAACTGACTTGTGCCACATGCAATCTCTATGGTATGGGAACCAGTCTGTAGGCGAGGAATTATGTAAGAACCCTATGATCTATGGATATGACAGATGAACCTACAACTCATCACCGACTTTACCTGTCAAAACAGAGTTGAGTCATTAAGAACAAGGGGAAGAAGCAATGTGTGCCAACGAGAAAGTTCAAAGTATTGCAATCATAAAGCTGGTTGGCCAAACCTGTATTTCCCCAAACAATTGAGGGAAGAACTTTGACACCAAACATGTGTAATGCAAGACATTTTGTCTCACAAATGATAGATAGATAGATAGATAGATAGATAGATAGATACTGTTAAACTTAACTAATCTCAACTTAACTTAAGCAACCCAATTTTAATTAATTTAATCAACAAACATTTTTTTTCTTCTTTCTATTTCCAGATGGACAGCAAATTTGGGAATTGGAAGCCACAGTTGACAAAGACAAAAGCCAGGCAGTAAGTCCATCGCCTACATTACATGAATAACTGTACTTACTGAAGGTCTATATTTAATGCTCTTCTTGTACACTGTGTATAGATGCAGCAAATAAAACAATTTTCTCATTCACAGAGCATGCTGTTCATTGAAGTGCCTCCGTATAGAGACCCATCCATTTGCCATCCTGCCAAAGTCAACTTCTATGTAATAAATGGGAAACGGAAGCGCAGTCAACATCAGCATTTCACCTACATGCCTCTACCAGGTGCGCAGAGTATTTCTGCTCCTGTACCTTTAAGGTGGTTAGGGGTATTATTTACTGTACTTGTAAGATTTTTATATGTGCATGACCTCAGTTTGCATTTAGTATATTGAATATTATTTACCTTTTCCATGATATTAATGTTAAGTCCAGGTTCAGAATTGATAAGTGCACTTTGAATACTCCATCACAGTTATTCTCACAGTTATTTTACTTCCCTAGTTCCCTCTATTAAGACAGAGCCAGTGGATGAATATGAATCTGGTCGGATGGGTTATTCCATGTCACAAATGCTGGGGGTGTCTCCACAGCCATACTATAACCCTCGCGGGGTCATCACCCCAGACAGTGGCCTGGTGCCTGGGCTCGTCCCCTGTCAGCAGACCCGCCTGGGTGTCTCCCCTCCGGACCACCGATTTCAGCAGCAGAGCGGGGTATTATTTACTGTAATTGTAAGATTTTTATATGTGCATGACCTCAGTTTGCATTTAGTATATTGAATATTATTGACCTTTTCCATGATATTAATGTTAAGTCCAGGTTCAGAATTGATAAGTGCACTTTGAATACTCCATCACAGTTATTCTCACAGTTATTTTACTTCCCTAGTTCCCTCTATTAAGACAGAGCCAGTGGATGAATATGAATCTGGTCGGATGGGTTATTCCATGTCACAAATGCTGGGGGTGTCTCCACAGCCATACTATAACCCTCGCGGGGTCATCACCCCAGACAGTGGCCTGGTGCCTGGGCTCGTCCCCTGTCAGCAGACCCGCCTGGGTGTCTCCCCTCCGGACCACCGATTTCAGCAGCAGAGCCCAGCCATAATGTACTCCCGTCCTGGAAAGAGCTTGTCAAGCAGTCCTATTTACTCTCAGACGGGGGCCACTATGATTCCAGACTCCCATCGATCAGTTCTGGTCCACACGGGTTCCCCAGCCCAGTCCTCTCATCTGGCTGGCCAGCATCCTTCCAACCAGCATCCCTCAATCATCCAGTTCTCTCCCACCAACCACCACCTGCTCAGAGGTGGAGATCCTCCTGCGCCACCACCCCCAGAACATCAACACATCATTTATTGTGAGGGCTACAATCAGCATGGTCCTCAAGCCACAGGGGCAAACCGTTCACCAACACCAGCCCAGGCACCTCAGCAGCCTCAGAATTACCCAACAGTCATCCAACAACAGCCCTTCCTCCAGAGAGTGACCAAAGACAGGTCACCACCTGTCCAAGTAGAGACCCAGAGATGTTCCTCGACGGACGAACAGAGAACCAGCGTTCCTGGACGAGTCACAGTCAAGCAGGAGAACTTGGACCAGGCCTACCTTGATGATGGTGAGTAGCTCCAGGTTGACCAGTAGCTGTTCTGATGGTTGATAGTAGGCGTTTGTAATTATGTAAAAATAAGCAAACTGGTTGGGAAACTTTAGAAACTGCTTCTTAAATAGTGTGCCAAGCTATACTGTGGCTCAAAAGCATCTGCCAGTGCATATGCATGACATGCTTTCAAATTGTCTTTAAAAATATGTGGTCATAGGAATGCATTGTCAAGAGCCATTCTGGCACATTCTTTGACTGACAGCAGGTTAATGTACCATTAGAAATGCCCCTGAGCACATTTTGTCTGCTTTGAGACAATAGCAGGAAGACTGCTTGTCAAGTCCATCTCTTGTTGTCTTAACATTTAGTTTTTCTTTCTTTCTCACACATATGACCCAAGGACAGTGAGACCCTTGCAATAATGTTTACTCCGATTTACTCGGATTACTCAGAAAGAGTAAAATAAGAATTAATTATCTGGAATGAATTTGATGTATTTGACTGCACGTTTCCTCACACACACCCTCTGTTTTGTTTTTCAGTTGTGTCAAAAAAACATAGGCATGTTATAATGACTTTAAAAATGGCCAAACCACGATGTAGCAGAAAACTGGCAAGGGAAGGCATAGTGTCACGTCTGTAAAGCAATTTGGGAGTTTAGGGGGTCTGAGTTTCTCTTGTGGTTCATTACGTCTCATGCAAGGGGGTTCCTTACACGCTGTATCTGACAAGGAAATGGGTGCTCTTTTGACTTCGCAAATAAAAAAAGGAAAAGAAAACCGAGTAGCTCCAAAACTTCTTGGACATGTTGACAGTGTTATGATTCGCAAAACAAGTGCCATGGCAACCCATTGTCAAACAGTGGAATGGGCTGCCTGGGAGAGCTGGGGAAAGCCTTTTTGTTTGTTATACTTGGCCAGGGCTTCCCTTGGCCCCGCACCCCCCAATACTGCGGGGGGAACCCACGAGAGGATTTGCTTTTTTTCCACAGGTCGCACTCTTGCCAATCTGGAGGATAGAACTCCTATTTGCAGCTGCTGCACTTATCCAGAAAGGCAGCTTGATCTGAATAAGATAGTAATGGGTGGAAGTCCATAGGAAAGGAAAAGGGCCATGTTGGATGGAAAAACTGAAGCGGATGGGACCGGGAGCAAAAGATGGAATTTCTTCTGCATACTCTAATAGGGTTTCCCTGAGTAAACAGCAACGCTGCAACTGTAGACACGTCAATAGAGAGTTACTATGAGATTCCCGGGGCCTTAAACCTTTAAACAAGATGCTGGTTTAGAACCTTTCTAATGAATCCCTTTAGACCCCCCTTTTTTATGTACAAGAATTTCTGGTAGCCCCATTAGAGTTTAATACCACTATGGTAAACCCATAAAGGTTGCCCTCATTAAGGCCCTTTAAAGCAAGACAGAAACTGCTGAGATTTGTAAAAATCTCAGGGAATAACAGTGGCCACACAGAATACACTGCTCTTGCAACAATTTTGGAGTGGTTGGCTGGTAACTAGGAAGTTACCACTTTACCACTTCAACCCAAAATAGTTAGAAATGCAGTGTGTTCTGTTGGGCCACAGTTATTCGCTGAAGTTGCTGAATCTCTCAAGGTGCGAGGCAGCTGTTTTTGTCATTCTACTCATGAGAAAGTTGACCCTGCAACTTTAGCTTTCACTTTAGCTTAGTGAATTCAGCATGGACTTTATAATGAGCCTATTTGGCCTAATTATAAACCAGTCTAAACTAGTTGGTTAAGCTAGTTAAGAAGCCTGGTGGCTCCCGTTTTACTTTGAAGAAGTGATGCCTGTAGTACAGACAAAGTCCAGGTTACTGAGAGCAGGAAGAATGACGACTATAAAAAGTCCCATTTGTTTCTGCTTGCAGAGGTGTCTAGGTGTAGCGATCCACCCACTAACATCTCAATGTTTGATGTTTGCCAAGACCTTCACACACAACCGGTTGTAATATGACTCATGCAGATACATCCATCTCACTTAGAATTTCGATAGTGGCTTTTGAAAGGGGTATCAGGGTTTCTGTGGTCAGCTTTCTGTATAGAAACTGTACCTTCATCCATTTCATTATGAACATGCATTTCTCAATAGCAAGAAAAGGAAGCACATCTTTTGTGCTAATTCTAGACTTTTAATAACCATTGACTTCTTTACAAGCTTAAACAGCAAGACTTGTTTGACCAGCATTGCCAGCAAAGTTTTAGTGATGGTGGTCCACCAACTTGACCAACTGGGTTGAATGAATGAATGAATGAATGATGCATTTATATAGCGCTTTACCAACCTAGAAATGCACACTAGTTGTTGTTTTTTTGGCTAGGTAGTAATGTTCTTTTTCTAGTTTTCCTTGACTGTACACCTTTGATTTTAGCTCATCTCCACATTGGCCCTTAACAAGTGTTATAAACAGCCAAACTTGCCTAGAGTTTTCAGGGTACAATGTTGGCCAATCTTCCAGTGCTCAACTGGCTCAACTTAGGCTTCCCAGGCTGGAACCAAAGCCTGAGGCAACAGAGTTGAAGTTCTTCCAGCTGGATAGAGCAGCAGGAATAATTTAGATAGAGCACGTAAGCCATGCACATTAGTTTCAGATCACTTGCATCCAGTTTTGGACCATGTGTATGCCAAGCCATTGGATTTTTGGCTGTAAAAACGGTGTCCTGATAAGACATAGCTTTGTTCTTTGAAAGTGGTGTTCGAATTAAGCAGCATCTGTAGTTTATAGAGTGTAACATGGTACAGAAAGCAGAGTTGAAAGTGAAGGAGATCTCGTTAGTTTGGCCTTTGGTTTTACTCTTTCTAAACTGGTCTGTTTTGGAGGGCAAACAGTCAGACCTGCGGTGTAGACTCTTCCTATCCTTTACGCTTACACTGTGGCTTTATTATTCGCTTAGTGCTAGCCAGTACCCACCACACACACACACTAACTTGTAGATCATGTGCTGTATGTCTGTTCAGTGTCTTTACACTCTTTACAACATACTTGCAAATTTCTTGCTCTGCTGTATAGACCTTAGTTAGGGATGGTGCCGTTTTTTGTCCACAGAAAGACCAATTTTTAGTGTTGCATTACATAAACAAATGACACCTAGGTACGTCTACAAATGGTGTCTACTTATGGCACTTTTCCACTGCATGGTACGGCACGGTATGGCTCGGTACGGTTCACTTTTGGGGGGTTTTCCACTGGGTACAGTACCTGGTACCTGGTACTTTTTTCAGTACCACCTCGGTTGAGGTTCCAAGCGAACCGTACCGTTACCAAAATGTGACGTGTAAACTCTGCTGATCACGGATTGGCCAGAGAGAATCGTCACTACCTGCGTCACTGAACTTGCGACACGAGACACAACAGAACCGCTAGATTTAAATCTCCCAAATCTCCCATCTTCACAGCCAGCGAAGGATCAGACGCAACTGTTTTGAACAAGCGCACCTTTTTTTAAAACCAAAAAGTGGCTGTTTCGTTGTCTGTTGAGGAAGCACAGACGTTCCTCTCATTGATAGCAGAGGAGCGGATCCAGCGAGCTTGATGGGGCGACGCGGAATGAAACAGTTTTTCAGGAGTCGCAGCAATAGAGGCGGCGCAACAATAACAACATGTGAATAATCCCACCCACTCTAAAGCGGTACTAAACTGCAGTGGAAACGCAAACCGAGCCAAGCCGTGCCGTACCGTACTGAGCCGTGCCGAGCCGAGTCGTACCACGCAGTGGAAAAGCGCCATTAGTCTAAGGTCCATACACATATATATATATACCTAAAGTCAATATAGGATGTCCTGTCATTCCATGTTGTCATATGTTTTTCTATTATGGTGGGGACTTTCCATTGACTTCTATTGCTTTAATACTGAGCAAATAATTTTGATCCCCTAAACCTAACCCTTACACAGACGTGTGCATTTTTACTTTTTCGTTAATATACTTTAAGCCATTTTCATCATATAGAGACTTTTGACTGGTCCCCACAATATAGTGGATTACAGGTTTTACTATACTTTTTGAGATGTTTGCAAAACCTGATCCACATACACACGCAGTTCTGGTCCACATGAAGATGTACCTTAGACTACAATTGTTTTATATAAAGCGAATAATAATGACTACAGCCTAACCCTACACCTAAAAGAAAACTTTTCACGTTTTTGTCCCCAAGTATAGCTAAGTATATGCGCGCGCACACACATAGTGGAGACTGAGTCATCTACTATGCTCTGTCTTACTCTCCACCATTGGTTTGTAAACAAGCTTTCTGATTGGCCAAGGTCTCTCCAGCCAGACACACCTATTATACCGCCCAGTCTGTACACTTCCTTTACAGCTCTAAAACCATCAGTGTGTGCCAACCCTTCATTACTTTCCCTATAAGCCCCCTTTCCTGTACATTGCATAGTTGTCTATGTATGGACAGGAAGAATACTTCATCATGGGACTTATTTAGAAGATGTGTGTTGTTATGTTTCTAAGTGATCTGATTTTAGATTGTTTTGGGGATTTTTCTTTTGGGTCGTTACGAAACCACCTAGCAACTCGGTAGGTGCTAAAAGCCACATCAGCAAGTTTTGCTCAGCGAAGCACCACATGTATTTTATTCAGAAGAAAATCTAGTTTCTTACTGCTGTTACATGTCAAAAAGTCCAGCTTCCTTGCAGTTGAGAGTTTCTTTTAAGCTGTTATATAGTAGGATCTGCAGTCTGCGATGGCTGCAGGGCCTTGTATTAGTTTTATTTTATTTTTTTACTCGCTGATAAAGCACCTCAGCATCCCGCTGCTACCAGTTTATTCCTCTCTCATCTGTTCTTCATTAGTCTCGGAGGGAAAAACAGATGTCATCCACGTAGAGCTCCCATACTTAGGGTTGTATGACTAAAACCGCAAGGCTTTCTTGATTGCGCTGTTGTAGATTCTACTGAAAAGGAAAACGGTTTTATTTGAGTCTGATCACAGTAATCACAAATTTCCTGAATAATGCATTTTAGTATTATGTATTCGATTATTTATTTATTTTAAGATTTTTTTAAAGGGCTATTTAGTGAATGAATGAAGCATTTACTTAGTCATTTATTCATTTACGTTCATTTATCATATCTGAGCTGGTCTAAACATTTCATGCTATTTTTAATCTGTTTATTTTCAGTTTAGACTTTTATATCTGTGGCATTTTGCTTCTTACACAATCAAAGCTTCAAATACGGAAATCTGTTGAACATCAAGTTCCTTCTCTAACGCAAGCTTTTACCACAACATACGCTGTTTGTCAAAATCTTTCAGTATGGTTTATTTCATTCTTGGTTGGCCAATTAGTGATGTTTTTCTTATGCATACATTTTGTAAAACCTGTGCATTTTTACTTTTTGACATTGCCATGGTGTTGCACTTCAAATAAAGAGCACTATAACTTGTTGGTTGCATGTTTGTTACTATGTATTATTGCATTATTCATTGCTAATAATAGAGTGCAGCTTGCTGTAGTGGGTTTCATTAATTTTATGCTAAATATTCAGAATGGCCATCTTAGTCAGAAACATATGGCTCAAGAGAATCTATATGCTACACCTGTTATTCCAGCACATCCATTATAACAAACAGTATGGCATTGTGTAGGCTATTGTGGTAGTGATGCCCTGGCTGTGCTCTGGGTTTCCAGGCCGAAGTGTCTCGTCCTGATAGTATACAGCACTGAGGATGTGGCCAATCAGGTTAAACCACATTATCTTCATGCAGTAGAGTTTTTAAACCAAAGTCTGCATGACGCTGCAGTTCAGCAGCTGAATAAGTGAACGGTGGATATATATATATAACAAATGGAATCTTTTGTCCTAAACCAACATATTTTATTTATACCATTACTTATCTAATAAACTTTTTTGGACATGGTACCATGGTAATACTTTTGGACAGTACCATGTATTTATTATACCAACTTGTTCTTGGTCTACCACGTAATCGCACCGTTAGTCGTATCATGAATTTGTCATCATTTTGCTCCATGCTTAACTCAAACCTGTGTAGAGGTGTATTCCCACATTCGTGTGATTTGATCTTACCGGTGACCTTTGTTCACGTCTGAGTTGTGGCTAGACTAGAGTTGGTGTGTAGTGGTATTGTGATTGTGTTAACAACCCCACGCGCCCTGCTGCTATTCTTAGAATGAAGAGGCAGTAAAAGTTTCCATTTATGCCCCCCTGTAAAAAGAGTAACAACAGGAAGTAATGGCCAATACAAGGGCTTCACTGAGCCTGTTCTGTCAGATGATTCCCTTCCACCTAGTGCCCATTCAGTGTCACTGCAGTTTAACATGTGAAAGTGACATTTGTATGTATATATAGAGTGTGTGTGTGTGTGTGTGCACGTGCGTCTGTTCAGTTTTAATATAATCAAAATCACTGCTACATCAATATCTGCGGTTTTTACATAGGCTGAATTCAAGTAAATTCGGACACTTTTTCCATTTCATTTCAATGTCAAATATTTGTCCAGTTCATCTATATTCTATCATTCATACATGCATACATATTATTACATATATGCTAATTTAAATATACATATTAAATCTGGAAATAATATGCTTAAATAACCACACACACACACAAGTAACGCCTTTAGAATTTTTCATGTAAAATGAATAAATATTTGAAATGACACAATATAACAATATAATGTTAATGTATATATAATAGTAATTACAACAAATAATTACATATGCTAATTTTAAAATACTTATTAAATCTGGAAATATATATTTAATATACTTAAATGAACATACAGGTTAAAATATATATACAGGTGCATCTCAATAAATTAGAATGTCGTGGAAAAGTTCATTTATTTCAGTAATTCAACTCAAATTGTGAAACTCGTGTATTAAATAAATTCAATGCACACAGACTGAAGTAGTTTAAGTCTTTGGTTCTTTTAATTGTGATGATTTTGGCTCAAGTATTTAATTATAGATAAATAAATATGCTAATTTCATTATATTAAATGACACAATTTTGTAACATTTTTAGAAATGTAATGTTTTTTTTGTTTGTTTTTTTTTGTTAGTTTGGCTAAGTTATGATATTATATATAAGCATTTATACTAGTGTTCTGAGACTTTTGAACCAATATGTGCAGTTGCAATTCACTTGCACAAATGTTCTGTCCTTTCATTTTGAAACATGTTCTTCTTTTCTGTCATTTCTGTAGTGAATGAGATCATAAGGAAGGATCTGACAGGAGTGCCTGGCAGGGGTCAGACCTAGAGAAACCCCTGATCGGGAAGCACGCAGGACCCCTGGAGTGTTCGCTATGTGTGTTCCCCTGCCTTCAGCGCCACAGCAGCAGCAGTGAAGCCTCGGCCCGGTCAAGTGTCACCCCTGACAAAAACTGGATCATGGACCACGTTTAACCAAGCATCCATCTCAGTCAACTCCAGGAACAGCAGCGTGTTGATGTGCAAATGGTATTGAATTCCCCTGCTGTTATTTGATTTTTGAAAGCTCGTCCAATGTTGATCTCATATGTCAAAGTTGTCAGAGACTCAAGCCTTCATAAACAGTTTGGATTGGACAGGTGGCATTAAGTCAGTTTTTTCCTTTTTGTGGGTTTTTATTCCATAGCCTTTTGACTCACATAAATGAACTCACTCAGATTAGTGTATTTCGAGCAATAACCTCATCATCTGTGAGAGTAAACCATTACTGTCTATAATATTCCCCAAAACAAGAGGTTTGCACATACTTCTGAATGGAAAGTGGTTAAATACATCACACCACAGCTAATACTTGATATATGTGTCTAAGAATAGCTTGTTTTTGTATTAGGTGAACCCACGTGTACATCAATCCAAATTTATGGGGAAAAAAAAGCCTTAATATTTTAAATTACTATAAGCAACTGCACTGTTCTTCAAAACAGCGTATGCACTTCTTATCAGCGAATTATATTTTATTTAAGGTTTCTCAGCGAAATGAGATTTGTTTATAATCATGTAGATGTTGAGCTAATACAGCAAAAAAAAAAAAACAATTAAGTGATATTTTTTTCTTTATGATGTAAATAGAAACTGTTTTAACATCTGTGCCTTTTCCTAAAGTGCTGTCATTCTACCAAAACATAGAACAAGCAAACCAAAAATGAATAGAAATACATGTACCTTGTGTCAAGTCAGAGCCCATAATGCCCTGCACTACATTTAGGCAACATCTTTGTGCCATACTAAAACTGTATGGTTACCATATTTTATTATTGTTTATTTGTGTGCTCATGACCTAACCAGTTCCATCTGTTCTACTTATGAATATACAACACTTGAAATATTCAAGTTTTGTGTCCCATGTTAAAATTTAGGTTAGATGTAGTACATATCTGTCTCATGGAGGATTTTTTTTTAACCGTAACTGCTTTGCTTTTATGATATGCATATATATTGTGTGTGTATGTTTGTGTAAACGTAGAACATTCATGGAAATCACTTTCTGTATTTATACGGTCTGCATGTCTCTAACACAGTCACATTCGTTTTCTCATCTGAATGCAAACTGACAAAAAGAGAATTTATTGAAGTAACAAACGAATTCATCAAGAAGCATCAGCTTGTGTTCAAAAGCTTGTTTCTGAAAATATTTTTGAAAGCAATCCTGCCCACTTTAAAAAAAAAATGCATAAGTTATGCAGTAGGCTATATTTTTATATGTCTTTACAATTTTGGCTGAATAATTAAGAGTTATAAATGAATAATTCATTTGTATTATCTAAAACTTTATTTTGGAATACATTGTAAAAAAGAGTGATGCTAATGTTTCCATGGAGCCTTTTTCTTTTTATTGTGAATAGATTGCCTCAAAAGTGTAAAGACTGTTTCTATCATTTTTATTTTTTAGAATCAGATAGTCAAAATAGGAAGAGAATATGTATATGAACTGAATCAGTTGTTCTCTTTCCATTTAATATCTTATAACCAAGGCTCTGGGAATATACGAACTGCCAAAGCTTTTGCTGCATAAAGACAAATTGCATTTCATTTTTTATATATTAACGTAAAGCTGTCAATGCCAAAAGAGAGACCAATTCTATTTTTTATTTCATTGAATTGTCATGATTATATTCATGTTTTGGCTTAAGCATGTCTAACCTAATATGTTTAGATGTGTTCATGTTTGTTAAATAAAGCTAGCTGAGAACACGAGCAATAAAACTAAAAGCTTTAAAGAGATTCTCTGAGTCTTCATTAGACATGCCATATTCACTCACTGTCAGAGGCGGACTTTACCGTTAGGCAAAAGGTAGGCGACCGCCTTGGACCCCCAAAAGCCAAGGGCCCCTAAAAAAATGCTTTTTATATACGAGACGTGCATTCAGTGGTTGCTGGGGTGTTTATTTCCGCGATGCAGAAAACGGAATCCCGGAATCCTTTCATAGAAAGGGAATTTACTGTGTAACGCGGAATGTGACGGAATGACTGACGCAGACGTGCGGTTTTGTTTATTAATGAAGCACACGCAACACCATTTAATATTCACATATACACTAGTCCATATCGCGGTTTGATTGAAGTGTACTGACTTGCATTTGATTTAAAATTTGAGGAATTCCGTGGCATTCCTCGTTACACAGTAAACCTCTGTTGTGCAGCACTTTGAATGTACAAAAACTAAAGGGTTGGTTTAATTTAAATTGAAATAAAAGATAGATTAATATTTTTGGCTTCATTTGATTCCCAGAAAAATTCAAATACACAACACAGAATTTGTAAAGAAAAAATATATAAAACAAATAAATAAAAATACAAAATAAATAATAAAATTTCATAGGGCCCTATTATTGTCTACACATTAATAAATTAAGTTGTCTTTATATGTTTTAGATTAAACCATTAAAATGTAATACAGAAAAATTGTAATGGAAAGCACAGAATTTGGGCCCTAAGAATGTAATTTTTTTGTTAAACTTTTAATAAATTGCTCTTAAATTAAACAAGTTTCATGATTTCAATTAATTAGACATTCTTTTAGATTAAAATGTAATATAACAATCCAGAAAAAAAAAAACGGAATAAACTTAATTTGGGAAAAATAAAACGGGTTTCATAGGGCCCTACAAATGAAAACAACATACATCTGAAGCTATAGTTTAACACTAAAGTGTGTATGATGTGTTTATTGGTTTAAATGGTGCTTACTGGTTTCTGTGAAGGACACAAGTAGAGGACGCATGCGCAGTTACTTTCACACAGACACACTTCATGACTGGCTGAAATAATCCTTAAGCGTCTAAATGTATAATTTCCTTCAGCTTAATTTAGCTCTGTAATTAAAATAAATAAAAAAAGAAATGTATTTTAAAGTTTAGAATTAGACAGCTTGAGTTGTGTAGACAATTGCTCAGTGAAAATTACCCCAAAGCACCACCTGGTGTCCGACCTACTCAACTGTTATAACCTGTTTAAATGTGAAAAAGGAGTCTTCAGCATTAAAGAAATCCATTATTTATAACATGTACATGAACAATCTAGAAGATTGGACACAACTATGGGACACAGTCGTGCAGCAGCGAGCATCACAACAGTGAAAGGAACCTCAAGGTTCAGAAAGGGCCCCATTCCTGTATTTTGCCTGGGGCCCCCAAATCACTAAATCCACCCTTGCTCACTGGGATACTTCTTTCCCCACGTCTTTGCATATTAAAATTAAGTCTATCTAAAAAACATGCAATCAAATAATTAAGAATTTCTTTACATTTAAAGTCTCAGAAGATCGCGAAGAACGCCTTCATTACTGTGTTTTCGACCGAATCTGTTCAATGAATGAATCATTCTCGTTCACTGAGTCATAATTCTCATTCACTGATGTTTCCTTCTTTTGAAGCTGTGAGCTCTAGCACAAACTGTATTGAAAACGCTTAGAAGATTTGTAGATACGCAAATTTGAATAAAGACAAGGTGCCATAGCACGTGAAAGACTAGTCTTTAAATAGTCACTGAATGAATGTTTTTGGTGAAGAGATAGAAAAACCGGGAGAACGGTCTGAATCGGATCACGATTCAATAATAAACATGACGCTCTGACTGAATCGCTTAGACAGTTCACTCGCGCACTGAATCATTTGGCGCGGTTTTGAGTTAACTACTTAATGCACGCTGTGAAACAGTTACGGGAAGCTTTAGAACGCGGAGAACAACATAAGCAATGAACGAAGTGGATATTATTCACCCAATCCACTGAAACTAAACCTGGAAATGTGACGAAGAACTGAGGCTTCAACACTTGCAAGATAACGACTCTAGGAAGCTGCAGGTAAAGACAATTTCAAACCATTTTCAAAACATTAACCCTATAAAAAATCATAGCAGGCCTACCAAAATGTACCAACCTGGTATATTGCTTTTGTAAGAAATGACGCGATATTAAAGGGGTCATATGATGCGATTTAAATTTTTCCTTTCTCTTATGATACATTCCTGTTTCTCAGTTGTAAACAATTTCAGAATGTAATTATTCTAACACATTTTAAATGGTTTCTACAAAATCGAGTTTTGATCTCTAGTAGGCTATAGTATTCCATCCGCATTTTAGCCTAAATGTAGGCTACTGGAAAATTGGGAATGTATTTTCTTGCCCCTTAAATACATTTTGAAATATATTTTAGCATATGGAGGTTGAAACTAAATATATTTTCAGTTTCAAAAATACATTTAATTGAGCTTCACATATATTTAGCTTATATTTCAATATATATTTGGCCAGAAAAATGATAAGCAGTGTGATTCAGAGACTTGCAGATGTTTAAAAATCAGTTAACAAGTTTTGTGTACTGTGTTTGTGGTGCTATTGACTGTCATGGTACATGCTCCTCTATGAAACACCTGTTCACTTTATGTCTCCCAATTGCTCTGAATCAATTCAGTTAATCACTGATAGTCTCAGTTAGCTCTAAACGCTGCTGCTTTGATATAGCAGATGCTTGCTTGACATTTCGATCATTAAATCTGAGCAGAAATGCATCGGCCCATGTGGCCCTTTGTAACTACACAGCTCTTCGCCTCTCAGACAAATAAGCATCTTGTAGCGTTTGCCTGGTCGCTAGGCGACAGCTTGTTTGGGCCCTAACTGGAGCGAACGGCGTGAATGAACCCAGTGTTCAGGAAGTGGCTCGGTATGACATCACTATCTTTGAGCAAAATAAATAAATAAAGCAGCACGTTGGGCGAGACACATTTCCCCCCATTTATGTTCGCTATTGCAGATATGCAGTGAGTCATATGCCCTTTATCTCGGATTAGATAATCAAATCAGCTCTCATGCACAAGGGCTAGAGAACAAATAACGTGCATGTTTTCACTGGATGGGAATTTCATTCAACATTGTGTCACTGAAGAGTCTTCAAACCAGCTTTCCTTGAGTAAGATTGTGTAAAACTGGAAAAGCGCCCGGCGAATGACTTAACCGGAGTGTTTGATCTACAGAACAGCATGCATTTTGGTAGTAGTGACATTATAGCAAAATAATAGCCGATGAAGGTCAATTTGAACAAGTTCCTTGTATAATGAAACATTGATGGACATTAACAGCTAATTACTATGACCTCAGACTCAGAAACGTGACATGGAAGTTGTGCATGATTGATCCGGCTGCATATTTCACAGTAATCTTGCTTTCAGGCAGGTTTGGGTTCGTGGAAAAGGCCACCCGTTGTATTGCGGCCTGCCTGCATGGCAGTAATCGCTGCAGACCTCGTGTAAAGAAGGCCCTGTTCAAACAGAAATAACATGTCACACCCCTGATGAACAGTAAATACTTGTTTTGATTGAATAATGCTGCGTTTGTACAGTAGCCGGAACGACTGCATCATAGAGCGGGAGACGTTAGTCACCTTCCCGAGGTTCAAACGTACCACTTATTACCTCATCAAAAAGCTAAAACGTTTAATAACTCAATCAAACAGAGCAGCACTCATTAACGGTGTTTTACTGTTGCCAAGAGCAAGTAAACAACATGCTTCTCAAATCTGCCTTCCATTGGGTTTTATCCAGGTAAAAGTTCACTTTTAATCCTGAACTCAGTTTGCTCTGACATAAATTGTGATAAAGGCCTAGAAAATTAATGTATGCTTTATATAAACAGTACCATTCAAGTTTGGGGTCTGTAAGGTTTTCTTTTTAAGAAATTAATACTTTTATTTAGTAAGGCTGAACCTGACATTGCTGCAAAAAAAAAAAAAGATTTCTATATTAAATAAATGCTCTTTTGAACTTTGTATTCATCAAAGAATCCTGAAAAAAATCCATCATATACGAAATATGAAGCGGCAAAACTGACGATCAACATTGACGATAATCAGAAATGTTTCTGGAGCAGCAAATCAGCATATTAGAATGATTTCTGAAGGATCATGTGACACTGAAGACTGGAGTTATGATGCTGAAAATTCAGCTTTGATCACAGATAGAAATTACATTTTAAAATATATTCATATAGACATATATAAACTAATTTATTCTAAATTGCAATAATATTTCACTGTTTTTATAGTATATTTGATCAAATAAATGCATCCTTGGTGAGCAGAAGAAACTTATTTCAAAAGCATGAAAAATTGTAAACAAAAAATATCAAACAAATTTAAATAATTTCTATTTTTTACATTTGGAAAGCTGACAGGTAACATGGACGTGAACAATTTAAAATAACAGTTTTCTCTTTTAATGTTTTAAAATATATTAGAATACTTTCAAATAGAAACAGTTAAATCCGTGTATCATTCAATCATTCGTTTTTTGATTTAATATTGAAAGTAGAAAAATTAGAAAACAGCTCCTTTTTCGTTTTTTTCAGCTTCAATTTTCGTTTTTCGTTCATGGGTGGAAAAATGAATAAACAGCTTGAATATTCGATTTCTACATGTGGGCGGGAATTAAACGCCCCTTTCTGCTGATTGGTCAGCCGAATATCAAACCGTGCCATCATCAGTTCTTCCGCAGTATCACACAGCAGAATAATAGTCCTCCACTGCCCCAGTATGAGTTATGTCGAACTATTCATAAGCCTGTTTGTTTGATGAAAAAAGATTAAATGTAGTTGCAATAAATGTGTTAAGAATCCATACAACTGCAGCAGTGGAGGACTATTATTCTGCTGCGTGATACTGCGGAAGAACTGATGAAGGCACGGTTTGATCTTCGGCTGACCAATCCACCCATGAACGAAAAACGAAAATTTAAGCTGAATTTTCATTTTCGTTTTTTGGAAAAAAACAAAAAAACGAAAAAGGAGCTGTTTTATAATTTTCCTACTTTCAATATTAAATCAAAAAACGAATGATCGAATGAAACACGGATTCAGTTACAGTTTTTGTGTTTTTGATCAAATAAATGGAGCCTTGGGGAGCTTAAAAGACAAAAAAGAAATAAACATGTAAACATTTATGATATGTATTGTGGGTGTGTGAACATATTACATATATCAAATTAAACAACTGAAGTGTAGTAAAGTAAAAAAGTAAGCTTTGAATCAAATAATCTCTGTCTGTAGGTAATAGTTAATAATGATTAATGTAATTGTTTTGCGCTTTTGCCCCCTGGTGGCAAAACATGCTGTATTCATATGCTTGATTGAATCTTCTGATGCAGTCATTATTAACTGATTGAAGCCTGCGGCTGTATTTGTTCTGTTTGTGTCTCCTTCAGTACAGTCTATCTGTCACGATGTCACACACACGAGGGACGAGGAAACGCTGGAGAATGCTTTTAACAGGACTTTATTGGAACCAAGGGAGACGAACACAGGAAGACCTTCACCAGAAGACGTACAACAGCGGACCGAGAAGTAGGGACTGGGAACACTTTAAATACACACAGGAGGAGGGGATCACGAGACACACCTGGGAGCAATGACACATCATGGGGAACACCTGGGACAAATGAACTAAACTAATCAGGGGAGGAACAGGAAACTAATCAAATAAGGGCATGGGAAGGCACATGGGGAGCAGGACACACACAACACATGGAACAGAGTCTGACACTATCACCTCTCCATGTGGTAAACGAACCTCAAATTACTGCTGAGATCTACCTGTTGCTGTCATTAACACAATAGTTCAGCCAAAAATGAAAATTATGTCATTTCCTCACTATCATGTCATTCCAAACCAGTATGCTGTTGCTATTTGAACACAAAAGGAAATACTTGAAGGCTTAAAAAAAAAAAAAAGATTACGTGAACAATTTCTTTGTTTTATCTTGATTGTCTGATTGTGTTTTTATAGGATTCATTCTGTTTTTCTTCCCAATTGTGAATATGTCTAATAGTATTTTATTAGTTTATTATTAATGAAGTGGTAGAATTAAAGTGTGCATGTTCCTCTCACAGCCTGCAGAGGGGTGTCCAGTCATAGACAATGAGACAATATGTCATAATATAGAATCTCTGGGGTGATTGTTAATGCATAAAAGTGTAATTTATGTGTAATTTATTTGACATAACATGTAAATGTGTGTTTCATCAAAAATTCAACTCTAAGAAGAGGCAGGCCATCGAAAAGCTCCTCAGATCAGGCTGATTGTACCAAAGGAGAGTGCAGCTTAAGTGAAAGATGAGCGTTTCATTCAGAGGTGTCTCTCTGCCCTGTTTTTGCCCTCTGCAGGTCATTATTTATATCATTAAGCGTGCATCCATCGGCTGTGAGGCTGTGGTTTTCATCAGCTTGATGTAGTTATCGACAGGCCGAACTCCCACCGCACATGCGCCCTCCACCCACCCGCATGCACGCTGCACTTCTCTCCTGCCTGTTTACTTTTCATAATGTTTATCTCTACAGGCGTCAATGTGAGTTTCATATAAATGACAACGTGTCGTGCATTGGGACTGTTAGATTATCTTTTTTACAAACAGCAGTTTAGCAAGTCACCTAGTTTAAATTACTTGTGTGTGTCAGTTTGTCATAATAAAGTAGAAAATGATATGTATATAAATATTCATCGTTGAGATTTTTCTGTCTATGCAGATGGAGCCTAGTATTCAGATGTATTCTTTTTTATTTCCACGGTTTTTGCTGTGAATATATTAATTATTGTTACTTATGCATGTGATATTTTTATAGAAATGTTCAGGTAGTATTTTGCTGTTATATTTGTAGGGAAGATTGAAATCTTGACTACAGAAAAGCTATTGAACATTCAAATCATTGTCCAAACAAATTAAACAAATTTGAGGAGAGTACATTTTTTGACAGGAAAGTAATTCACAACGGTTTTTGTATTCATAATGTAATAATTGCTTTTAGCAAAAATGTAAACAGAAACACAATTTTGAAACAAACTAGTAATTTAACAGCAAAACTTAAAAACTAGGCTAAATATCAAACCATTGCTAAGAGAAATTATGGGAAGCAATGCTCTTATTTAAAAAAAAAAAATATATATATATATATATATATATTACATATTATTTTATGTATTAAGAAATCCAATGCCCTAATATAAATGTGACAACTTGCCCCGAGCTGACCTTTATTTAAAAACAAATAACATCAAAATCATAATTCAATCTTTAGGTTTAAATTACCTTTATTATATATTTTATTATTGTCCAAATATATGTTTGTGTGGTTTGTATTGTCTTGTTCACCCAACAGATATAGCAAAAATTTAATTATATTGATATTGATACTGGAAGGCAGAATTAACAAATGTTCTAATTTAAGGCCACATGATAGTAAAAACAATATTTTTTATGTAATATAATATATTAAATTATATCAAATATAAAATATATGTTGTTTAATAGAGATATATTACATAGTTAAGTTATTTTAAATTAAAATATTTGTATTCAGGAAGAAAAATGAAAAATGAATGCACTTTCCCTAGTGCTCTTTGATTTTGGACCCCATTGTGTGTGACATATATACTCTTTAACCTATAAGGAGTATTGATATGTAATACTAATCCAGTTCACTGTCTGCTAGTTAGATTTCCCCCTCGCTGTCAGTATGTAGACAGAGATGTCCAATTAGACCCTGTGTGAGAGAAAGCAGACAAAGGCATGTAACCGCCTCCTTCAGTGCAGAACGTGAGATCTGTAAAGTCTCCAGCAGAGTGATTCATGTTATGCTCTTTTCGTTGCCTCTGCTGCTGGTGTAGTCAGTTTGTAATAGTGTGCTCTGCATTGATCTGTACATTTCCTGTGATTTGTCCACTCTCTGTGACTTAAACCAGATTTGTATGCAGACCACTTGCTTTGTGTTTCTGAAATATATTGATTTGTTTAGTACAGCAATTGGAAGGGACGTCCTAATATCCTTTCCGTAAAGACAACTAGCACAAATTTCCATGCTGGGTTGGTGGTGGTCTAGATGGTTTAACCATGTTGCATTTATTTGGAATAGGGGTGTTGTGATATTTAGTGTCTGCGATAATATTGTAATGGTTGTTTTAACGATATGTGAGCTGACGTTATCGAGTATGCCAATCATTTTGCAAAAAAACAAACAAAAACACGTCTTGGGAGTACAAAAGCATTCACTGTGTGACGAGGCCTATTAGAATGCAGTTAAAATGCCACTATAATTCAAGTTTTTTATATTATATTTATAAGATATGATATAGTTAAAGGGGTGCTATTATGCTTTTTCACTTTTTGAATTTTAGTCAGTGTATACGTTTGGGCATAAAAAAGATCTTCAAACTTACACATCTCAAAGTCCACTCCAAAGGGAGATATTTCGTTTAAAAAAAAAATCCCTTTTCAAGAACTACAACGAACGGCTCGTTTGGACTACAGCATTTGTTTTCCGGGTTTTGTGATATCACAAAGCGGTCCATTAGAATATCATTAAAATAATTCCCGCCTACGGAAATTCGAATGGTTGGGGGGTGGGGAGGGGCGAGGTCGTGGTTAGAACTAGAGAGGTAACGATTCACTCAACTCACGATTCGATTCGATTCACGATTTTGATTTCACGATTCGATTCACGATTTAAAAAAAAAAAAATTTACAAAATTTGATTTAAGACAAATTATAAATTAAATGTGTCCTTTTATTATTGCTTGGACAAAATGCTGCACATTTCTTTGTGAAGTTGAAATATAACACTATAATAATATACTAATATAGCACTTGCATTATTATTGCTCTTTTGTTGGTTTTGATTGCTTCTATTGTCCTCATTTGTAAGTCGCTTTGGACAAAAGCGTCTGCTAAATGACAAAAATGAAATATAATGCAAATGTAAATAACAAAACTACATTGAAATTTTAAAACAAGCCCCAAATCAAATAAATAACACAAATAAAAGAAATCTCTTCATATAAACAAACTAAGGCTTTGTCTGTGCTCTTTCCATTTAAAATGAGAGGCAACCACTGCATTTTAATCATGATCCAAACAAAGATCCTGCATACATGCAACATGAGCAGTTTTTAAACAAAATTAGATTGTATAATTTCGAAATTTGAAACAAAAACAGAATGGTTTGACTTAGTTTTGTGAAACTATACATAAAAAATATATCTGCATGAATCAGAAACAGCAGACGAGCTGAAC
>NW_015624199.1:214403-235202 GCF_001515625.1 Sinocyclocheilus rhinocerous
TTGTGCCAGACTGGGGAGAAAGGTATTGTAATAATGTAAATTATGTAAAAAATAATGCATTTTTCGAACCGCCAAGCATGAAAACATGTTCTAGTACACCCCCAAAACAAATTCAAGACATTGTAAAAGAGCATAATAGGACCCCTTTAATATCGTACAAGCATCAGTGCCGTTTTCCTGAATATTAGCATGTGAGCGCGATTGCAAATGTGATATTAGTTTTATACAACATTTCAGAAGTTAACAACATTAACAGAAGTTAATATTAAGTGTGTTACGTTTTAGACACAATGTTATCTGTTTTCTTAACGATAATGTTTCCAAACAAAGCTAGAAGAGAACATTTGTGCGTCTCAGAGCAACACTGGTGTTTCATTCCTGAATGAATCTGTTTTTGAACAAATCTTTTGAGTCAGTGATTCAATGATTCATTCGTAAAGAGAGTGACTTGCTTAAAGGGTTAGTTCACCCAAAAATGAGCGCCGCTCAGAAGGGACGCACGTGGAAGCGCAGGGGAGAGATCAAAACAAAACAACGGTCATGAATTAGAAGTACAAAACGAGGGTTTGTAAAGAAGAATGTCTGAGAATTTCGATATAAGCCAAGAGGAGACTGGTTTTACTTTGCTAAAGTAAGAAAACTTTGCTTCCTTTGCTCCTGTTAACAAACGTTGGTTTTCACGAGACTCACCGGCGCATGCGCAACGCTGAACTCATACGTCATCCTCCCGGAACTGCTTCCGTGTACAACTGCTGGCGCAAGGTAGATTAAAGTGATTATTACGTTTTGAATATGGATATTTTTCTTATAAAAACGCATCGATTCGCTACAGAAGGCCTTTGTTCACCCCCCGGAGCCATGTGAGACACTTTTTTTATGGATGGGCGCTTTTTATTTCACTTCCTTTGGACTGATGCAGTGCAACACCCGCTGAGTGCCATTAAACAGCTTGAAAGATCAAAGACAATTTTTTATATAACTCCGACTGGATTCGTCTGAAAGAAGAAAGTCATATACACCTAGGATGACTTGAGGGTGAGTAATTTATGGGCTAATTTTCATTTTTGGGTGAACTAACCCTTTAAGTTGCATCCCAATTTGTGTACTATTCAGTGCTATTTTGTAGTAGTGTATATATAATAGTGTATATATGTGTATCATTTATACTACTATTTATATAAATAGTATAATAGTCAATTATACACTACTACATGGTTAAGTACATAGTGTATAAGTGCATAGTGTATAGTGTGTCATTTGGGACGCAGCTTTGGTTTCTAAATGAATCAGGTATTTTGAACAAATCATTTGAATGAATGATTTAATTAATCAATCATTAAGACAGGGACTTGCTGCCACCTACTGGTGGGTTTAGTGTCATTTATTTCTCCATGACGGTTCTAAACCAGCCAAGGTACCAGCACAAAAACATATGGAGCAAAATATTAATTATCATTATCGAAAAAATCCTAATAAATACTGAGATGTATATTTTTTTGTCAATATCGCACACCCCTAATTTGGAAATTAAACAACAGTTTTTCCCTCTTTTCTTCTCTAGACGATTCAATCTGAGCATTTAAGAGACTCACTAGCAAAGCAACGTCTTTAAAAGACTCCCTGCGCAATAAACTACTGTACAAACATTTCCGACATTTGGAGGGAAATCCGGATACACACTTATATGTTGTGCAGTGCCAGAGCCATCTGTGCTGCCATCCACCCTCAGAGTCTTACACATCTAACACAGACGAGCTGATTGGCGTTCATCGATTATGATACCGAAGCTACAGGATCTTACATACAAATGAATATGGCATTAAAAATGCTTTAAATGTGCCATCTGCTACATTTAGTAGTAATTTGTAAGTATATTTGAATAAATTCATATTCAATAGTTTGAGGTGTTTGTAGTATAACAGCTGATAAAAACATCACAATAATCCACAAGTAATCCACACTTATCATATGACCCCTTTAAGGTGTTTTTAGAATTAAAACATATAAATAAAAGTAAGAACTGTATAAACATATATATTTTTTTTTTAATTACTAAAACTTTGATTAATATTAAAGTGAAAATTAAAAAATAAAACCTAAATAAAAAATAATAATAATTAGAATGTCAGTGGTACTAGAATAACAGATTTTTGTCAGATTTTTAAAATATTGTACTGTTATTGGAATGAGCTGCTCTAATGTTGCACACCAGTTAGTGTCAATTTCAGCTTTACCTGAATCAAAAAATAAAACCTATAGTAGGTGGCTTTCCATGTCACTTCCTGTCCAAGTCCTTTTTGACAGAATCCAACGATAGTCTGAAGTCTGGTTTAAGATATTTGATTCAAGTCGTGCATTGTTTGACGATATGAAAATTAAAGTTTTAATTTGTATTTCTATTTAATTTCATTCATATTGTTGTGCATATGTTATAGTCGCATTGCCATTTTCATTCTTTTGCAAATGTAAGTTTTTATTATTATGTTTGTTGACAGTTCTTTCACTAGTTTGCTTTCGCAATATATATTAGATTTTTTCATTAGCGATAATGACCTTGCTTCTCCCGATGTTGGCTTTACAGACTCTTGTTGTTCTGTTATGGAGGCATCATCGCAATCATTCCTTAGACATTTCCATCTTCTCGTACATCAACAGATCATGCAGCTGCACAGTGACGGATCTGCCAAGACTAAATCACATGTTTTCCGACTGTTCAAATTGTGGTCCGTTGCATTCGTCGGGTCTCTTGACACACACAGATTAAAGTGAAGTGAGTGGGAAGCTTAATTATGCAGGCTCTTATCTGTGTTTTTTTTTTAACACTGCCTTTTAATGTGTGTAATTAGTGGCGTCCCAAATCATTTCGAACAATCAGCTGTCTCTCCAACAGCGAATAGTCATTATGCTCTTAATAAGAAAAGAAGCACGGCATTGCGAGAAGGCAAATTAATAAGAAGTTTAGGAAGTTCTGCTTTAGGATCCTAAATAGTTCAACATTAACCTCTATTAGTATAAAAAACAACCCTGAGAACCGTGATATTTCCTCTAATGATCCACCAAAGTAGCTTATTATTTCTGAAGCGGAAATTAAATTAATTCTCATTATTGCACGGTGCTTTATTATTATGGCTTTTTCTGTGTTTTCCATATTGCAGGCAGGAATATTTTTAAATTACCATTATAGCACAAGCATAGAAAGCAGTCATAATAATAGAGCATGATCGTGGGCAGCTGTGCATATGATCTCATCGGTAAGAGGAAGCCAGTTTAATGGCATGTTGTCCAGCGCAGATGGATCATTGTGGCTTTTTCATGAAGAGCTGCTCTTGTGGACAGTCGCTGGATGTCCATCGCAACTTCAGCGCTCCTCTATAACGTGTCCTCCAGGGCCGCGACCTTTTCTTCAAATTTTCATGAATCATTCTGCCAGGCCTGACTCTTAGTGGCCTTATTGTTTGTGATCCCGACTTTATTAGAACAACAAGAGCATCTATCTGCCATAGCTAGCTGAGCCATCAATCTTCTTTTTGAGACTAAAACAGACACAAAAACTATAAATAATAAAATACAAAATAAAAATGTTTACAAGCTTTCTGTGTGTTGCATGTCCAAGGCGAAATAGTAAAATGGAACCACATAAGTGAGCGATTTGAAACGCTTTATATAAGAAAGACCTCAACTAACTTGATGTCAGCATGCTGCAAAGATGACATAATACTTTAATCAACACAGAATTACACAGCACACACAAATGTCGAGTAAATTGGTAGTTGTATTTGGACTGAACTATATGCACTATTTATTTCCACCTCAAAAATAAAAATAGTAAACAAATAAGTCACACTCTGAAAAATAAAACAATAATATTCTTAATAGTTAATATAGTATTTAATTATTTACAGCTTTCATACTTTTTGGTATGAAATATAAGTTGCCCATTATATAATTAATAATTATGTTGTCTTATTAACCATTATGAATGATTTTGTTTAGGGCTGTCAAAAAAAAATGTTAATTTCGAATATTCGTCGAATTTAAAATAAAAATCCACATTCGAATGCAAAAACGTTGCATTCGAATTTTAGTTGTGCGTTAAGGAGGCAGCCTTATCAGTGGCGCACGAGATGCGATGACGATGTAAGTGTCGCTGCATTATAATATTTTTGTTAGCCTATTCAGTTGAAGCCACTAGATCAAAATATTGCGGAAAAAGAGAACATCAATGCGGAAAAGATCTTGTTTACAGCAAAACTGAAACCAAGTCGTTCACACAGAACACATATTTCCCGCATTTTCTAGAGGGACATCTATCACCATTGCACTTGCGCCTCGCACAATGGAGCCACATGTTTCAAGTATAGTGCTGCGTCCCAATGTGCCTACTTATACTACGCCCTTAAAGTATGTACTCTTTTGGTGAAGAAAAAGTACACACACTGTAAAAATGTTTTGTGAATTTAACAGTAAAAGACTGTAAAAATGCTACAGTAAAAACCTGTTAACTGGTTAACAGTAAGTTTCCATACTATATTCGGTGAATAAATGTAATTACATTTAATGTAATTTTACAGTAAAATACTGTTAAAAATACGTTTTTTGGAAGTGAAAAAGAAAAAGTCATTGTACAATTTACAGTGAAAAAACGTAAATTGACTCTCCCAGAATTCCCTGCATGACACTTCATATTTGATGTTTTTTTGTTGAAATAACATGTTTCTTCTTAGTTTTTTATTACAATGGTTCAAAACAGATATTAGTATTTCAATATGTTGGTTTATTAGCATTACATCAGTTAATGAAATGCGGTATTTTATTATGAATTTAAGTTAAGTCTGTAAAACCTAAAATGTTGCTACCATATTTTTTACGGTGAAGTTCTGGCAACCACAGCTGCCGGTATTTTACCGTAAAAGTCACAGATTTTTTTTGACAGTGCACTTTTTGAGTGTGTAGTAGAAGAGTAGGCAAGCTTTGGGACATATTATCACATCACACAATTGCGTCTTTAAAGGACCGCTCTGTCGCACCAGTTACACGCACCCTGTCACTGTAAACTGGCATGTCAATCATCTTTTCACAGTTAACATCCTCCACATTTCATTTAATTTAACTTCCTACCGTACTGGAGAGAAAAGAAGTAGCTCTTTCATGCGGAGAACTCTGCTCATATTTTCTGCATAATGATGCATTTAAAAGTTAAGTTATGACCAAATGGATGTTTATAAAAGTTCACATTGCTGTTGCAGATGAAATATAACACGGATACCAATAATAGTATAATATTATACGAATAATTAGTAACTTAAACCCCTTTTTGTAAACCTCTCTACCTACCCGTCGATCGCGCACATCCGCCACGTTTGTAGTTTAACGCGTTTTATTCGTGTTTGTAGTTCTGGACCTACTTTATAGTTTATAGTTGTTTAAGCAACTTAATTATAATTGGTTTATAAACATTATTTTAAACATTATGCACTTTTGTTCACAGATAGTCATGTTATCTTATGCTTTGAATAAACGTGCATTAGTAATATTTTGCTCGATCCAACTGAACCAAAGCTATGGTTTATCCAAAAAAGTCGCTAGGTTTGTCAGTATGAATATTCTATGGGAAAAAGCAGCTAAATGGGTCTGAAAGTTGCTAAATCTAGTGCTAAAGTCGCGCTCGTGTGTGTGAGACGCGGGAGCTGATGGCAGGGGGCGGTGGATATTTGTGGCGGTCAATGTGGATATTGTGGATGAGTTCTTCTGTGTCATCACGTTCTATTAGTTCTACAGCTTCAGTTTCTGAACTTTCACGCTTAGTAACACATACAGCTGTTCCCTCACCACAGTGCAACAATGAAAACGGACCCCTTTCAAACAGTGTCGCGTTCCGAACGTTGTTTACGCGACATACACCGGTATTGCGGTATTTTAAAAATTCATATCATAACAAAAATAAACACCGGTATTCGGTATGAACCGGTATACCGCCCAGCTCTACTCTTGTGGCCTCAGGAGAGAATCCAAAAGCTTTTCTTCACCCTAACTGAAATTATGCATTTTAAATTCGAATATAATTCGAATTTTGATAATATTTAAGTACAAAATTCGAATTTAGTTTTTCAGCCATTTTGACAACCTTAAGAGCTACACCCATTGATGTATTATTATTTTACTAATATTTTAATAATATTTCAATTTACTTTTATACTTTTATATTTTGTTTCCTTTTAATTTTAAAGTTTTAGTAATTTTGTTGTGATTTTGTCGTTTTTTTTTATTTTTTATGTCGATATCGTTTTTTTTAATTCTTTTTCTAGTTTATTTTAGTACATAAAGTCAAAATATACTGTAAAAGATAATTTTTCCAAGTTGTAAATAAAACAGATGATTGGAGTACGTTTTACAAGAAAATACTGTTTCATACTATACTATTTATTTCTACTTTGAAACTTGCTGTTTCTTTGTAATTATTTGTGAAATTTACTAGCAAGAGTTTTTTTTACTAGAGTTAAAATTGTCAAAAATATTCTGTGTAAATGAAAATTAGAAATGGCTACAGATTTCTTTCTCTTTTTTACATTTCAGTTAGTTATTTTATTTCAAGTAACTTTTTTTTTTTTTTTTTTACATTTTAATAATAAACCTGCCATACGTGATGCATTCTGCCTAGTTTGTAAAAATATAAATGATGTTGCCTTAATATGTTCAAATTGAGGTATTTTACAAGACAGCATTATCCTTTTGTGTATATGTCTATGGTGCCTTAAAATGCAAGTCTTGTGTAAAATGTGTTGTGTATGTAGTGTAATTCATGAAAATACGACCCAAAAAATCTACTTTTTGCTATGAGCTCTGAGCTGCTTCCAGCTGTTTGAAGCATCTTTGGTAGTTTCGTCTCTGTTGTAGAGCTGTCCATCAGCGCAAATAACTGGCTGAAGTAGCTTGTTATTTCTCCAGCAGGAATGAATGACACGGATTCTCTTTATGGCGTGGCGCTCTGTTACAGAGACATGTGATGGTGACGGGTCACGTATGTATGCACTGTAATGATCATCAACGTATGGAACACAAGACCCTAATTTCACAGAGAAAATAGCCTTTATTCAGCATACTGTCACATACTGACAGAGAAAACGGTTGTTCACATTTAGCTGGCGTGAATGTAGAGCAGAAGAGAATTAAAATGGGATCTGAGCTGCTTGGGAATTCTGGATGGCGTTTGTGTCCAGACTGATGGGGATGAGAGACTTACTGCAAAGCAAATAATCCGAATAATTCCTCTCCGTCTCTCAGTTTGGTTCTGTTTGTGTTGGAGTAATTGGTGCAGACTGCTTGTAAACAGCATGCAGTGGCACTGATTTATATTTACATTTATGCATTTACCAGACGCTTTTATCCAAAATGACCTACGATAGAGGAATGATGATGATGTTATTTAAATGTGACGGGGGTTAGTATCTCTATGAGAATATCTGAAAACATCAAGTCGAATAGTTAAGTTTATTATCGGTTTGTCTTGGACTTCATTATAAACTTTTAAATTTCATTACTTTCAGATTTGTGTATTGAACTATATATAAAAACAGACTCTACACAAGATTATTATAGCTAACTAAAACTAAAATTAAAAATAAATTTTATATGAAATAAATAAAAAAAGATATTATTTCAAGTAGCTGGCAAGGCAACACTGCTCATTTTCTTTTATTTTAACTTGATGTGCTAAAATAACTAAAACTAAAACTGAAAAATTAATTTAAAAAAACTATATAATATATATAAAACAAAACCTCAAAAAAAATTACAAAAGAATGACTAAAACTTTAAATAAAATAAAAATAAAACGTATTCAAAAAATGAATAAAAACTATTATCGTATCTCGATACTAAAATAACAGACTTATTTTAAAATATTGAAATTCAGTATATTCAGTGTGGACAAGACTTCAATAATAAAAATCACTATAACATGATTACGGGTAGAGCTTCTGGACTTGAACTAATTGATATCCAGTTTCAGGCTAAAGCTGATTTAATCTAATAGCTACTAAATCAGAACTATAATGATAAAACGAATTCTAATGTAACAGAATATGTGCATGATGTCATAATGGATACAATGATGGCCATATCCATTATCTAGTGATTGTGATGATTACATAATTACTTTCTTTTTATTTATGCTTTATAACAGTAAAACAAAACATTCCTTGGCAGCACACTAATGATTTTGTATATTGTTTGATAAATATGCGCAGATTAGAAGTGAAATAAATTATACCACAAATTAAAGGGATTGAAATAAAATGTAATACAAATAAAATATTAAAATAAATTACAAACATTAAGTAATACATAAATAAAATACAGTATTTAAATAAATAAAATATATGAAATAATAAATAAAATTATTAACTTGCTTTTTTTGATGCAGGTGGCATGGTATTCTTAAGAAATGCTGTTATCTTTAATAATTTCATGACTTGGTGACTGGCAAAACAATTAAAATCTCAAAGCATATCAAAAAATGTGTTTTCGGTATGTTATCTAATTTTTTTGTGTCGTGGCATTTTGAGTTGATTGTTGATTCAGAAACATACATGCATCTGGTCATTGAGTATGACTGACAGGATGCTACTGCATTTAATCACACAGAATACAGATTATAATAGGCATGACTACATATTAGACTGAATCTCTATCACATGCCACATGTTCTCTACCCTCACTGTCACATAGCAACAATTTTGTATCCATAGAAACAGCTTTAAAATTAAAAAATATATATATATTTTTTTCCCTCTAAAGCAAAACAAGAATTCTCTAATTGGAACTGCATAGACTTTGTGTCACTGCATTGTCTTTTTTTTTCCATGTAACACTTGAGCTTGCCACTTACACCGTGTCCTAACCAGACGCAACAAGATTCCAGCGACAAGCAATTTGGCTGTGTACACCAGATGCGAAACGACAACGCGACGTGACAGAATCACTCAAATATCACAGCCATTAAGAAGCGCAGAAGCGCACTGCACCTCCAACGAAATGAACAAGTTTATAATCTAATTCATAAATATCAAACCTTTTTAACATTATTAAAACTACATACTGAGTGACTGATACCATCTTTGTTATGGAATACACTTGTACACTAAATGTAATATTTAATATTGCAATTATTGAATCATTACATTTATTAAATAAATTAAATGCATTATTATATTATATTATATTATTTTATAGTTTTTAACTACCTAATATAGAATTAGGTTAAAAGGTTTGAACCAAGTTAACTGACTATCATTTCTCTTGCTAACTTTATTTATTTTAAATCTTGTTCTTCAAGTCCAAAATATTATTTAAAGGGGTCATATGATGTGATTTCAATTTTTCCTTTCTCTTTGAAGTGTTACAACAAATCAACCTGATTACATTAGTGATTTTCACTTTTTACAGTATAGAAATTTTCTGAAATGTCACACTATGGCATAATGCACAGTCATATTATTGATAATCTTTAAATGTTTTAGTTTCAGTTAGTGTACAGAAGGAAATTTATTGTCAATTTTGCACAAAATGCATAACATACAGTATATCTGAACATCATTACTTCTCTTCCTTAATTTGACAGTTATTTAACTCATCTCAATCACTGCACAGCAAATTAAATGCCTCTGCTGAAATTACAAACCTTTGTCATTTTAACTCTATTAATTGAAACTCATGTGGTGAAATTGAATTTGCATTGCAAATCCTGTGTCTGTATTGTTCATTTCAGAGGAGGATTATGTTTGCTTTTGATTTCTTGGGAATCGATACAAACTCAATGAGTCACAAGCCAATAACAGTTTATCCATTACAACTAGAGCATCAGTGGAATTGCAGTTCTAATTAATGATATTGTCTTGTTGTTAATTATATAGTCTAAAAAATGCAATGGTTGTTTTGATCAATTTATTATTGTCCCTGAATGCTTGCCCTTTAACAAAAGTAATATATGGCTCACACACTTGATTTTTAGTTCATGATGACAATAATAAATCTTTGTTTACTGTATGCAATGATATTGCATATTGTACATTTGCACAGTGTGACATTTTAATTGAAACTGTTGAACATTGTCATTGGCGTTCACACAATTTTTCACTGGCGTAGTAGCAACAAAGCAGCCACATGTTGGTTACAGCAACAGCAACAACCAGTTTCAGGGCAGATCACACGTATACACTTAAGTACCATTAAAATATTTATCCTGCCCCATGATTCACTGAATAACCAATAGTTCACCCAAAATTAAAATTTTCTGAAAATGTACTCATCTTCAGGCCATCCACGATGTAGATGTGTTTGCTTCTTCATTGGAACAGATTTGGAGAAATGTAGCATTACCAGTGGATCCTCTATAGTGAATGGGTGCCGTCAAAATGAGAGTCCAAACAGCTGATAAAAACATCACAGTAATCCACAAGTAATCCACACCACTCCAGTCCATCAGTTAACAAATGTTTTTAACTTCAAATCGTTGCTTCCAGCTAAAATAATCCTCTAAGCATAATATTGCTTTCTCTAGTGAAAAAGAAAGTTGTCTTGTCTGAATCAGGATATAAATATGCAATAGCCCAAAACAGTTCGAAATAAATATATCAGTGAATTTTGATGTGAGGACAACAAATCTTTTCCCATGAAGAATCAAACTCATCTACATCTTGAATGGCCTGAGGGGGAGTAAATTTCAGCAGATTTTCATTTTTGGGTGAACTATTCCTTTTAAAATGTCAAAACATTTTTTTAAATGACATCAAATTTTGTCATTGTTTACAGTAAATGTCCTTACACTGTCAGAGACCTTGTCATGCACTCAATCAGAGCGCGTCCCTGCGGCGCAATCAGCCGCGCTGATGAGACGCTCACACCAGGTACAAGCACAGAATCACAAACGCTCTCTCGCATTGTCTCCTTCACCTTTGAAGCCCAAAGCTCCACATCACTGCAGCCTCTTCAGGGTTTTCTTTCGCCTCAGTGTCTTTCAAAGGCTGCTCCCATCGGTCAGAGCCCATCATCCTGCTTCACTGGATAACAAAGTCTTTAATTCCCTCTGCGCTGTGTGAAAACAGAAGGTGAGACGCTCTCAGCTGGTGGAAGGAAAGGGTCACGACCCTGGATCAACATCACCTGGATGAAAATGTTTAAAAGTCCCTCGGGGGCCATGAGCGCTCTGGAAATGTTTTTCTACACCTGATCCTGCCTTGTGCCATTACAGAGGCCAAGACATGTGCCGTGTGTTCATCATAACGTGATCTTTTGTGTTGTTATTTAAACTCTGAGCCTCCAGCAAACAGACCTCACAATTGATTTATTGTCCTAGAGCACTTTTTTAAATAAACTGCTCTTATCGATCCAAAAAAGGAGAGTATTTTTATGTGATAACTAATAGACAGCTGAAAAAATTGTGGCTTGTGGGTAACGACTGATGGAGAATACCAGCTGAAAGACTGTCTTCACAGATTCAATTTGCACGCTGAGCGTGATGGGGATGCTTGCATGTGATTTTCTTTGTTAGATGCAATTCTGCACCACACTTGCTGCTCTGTATAATTAGTCTGAGGAGGATGACATCGAAATGGGTGAAAGAAATAACCAGGAGACTGCAAAATTATTATTTCTTTAAATAAATAAAGAAAAAATATATTTTTACGTTTATATAAACTTTATGAATATATTTAAAATGTAAATAAACTATGCATTTTATAATTATTATAATTTTTTTTAATCTTGTGCAATTATTTGTTTTATTATTTATATAAACTATATATATACATAACATATATATATATATATAAATTTATATTTACATTTACAGTGTAAGGAAGAATTGACGACGGGTGTGCATTATTCTGTAATAAGTCAATGAACCGGAGTCAATTATTCCGTTTATACTATGGTTACCACACCTAAAGACATTATTCATATGTTGTATTTCAAGACATTCGTCAGGTTTTTGTCCATAAAACGCTCTTTTGTGTAGGATTAATTTCTTACGTATCTCATCCCATACCTCCGTTGCTAATTACAAAACGTCATTTTAGACCTAGCAATGGAGGCTTGAGCCATTGATAGCGGTTATTAATGAAGTTATTAGAGCGAGAGAGAGAGAGAGAGAGAGAGAGATTAAGCAAGTGTGAATTACCTGAGTCTGTGCGTCTCTTAACAGTGTTTGGAAGCAGCGTCTCTACTAATAGCAAAAATGTAAGTTCATCTGCTTCAAAAACAGCACCGTATTACCTCACTTGTGAGAAATGACATGTAGAACATATTGAGCTCTTTTACATCAGATTATACTTTTAAATAATCAGAGCAGCGCTGACAACACATTTCTGTGCGCATGTATGTTTCCGGGAGAAAGAATGGGAGAAATAGAGTATGTGCTTTCCGTACATAATAAAACGTAACTTTTTATCCTATTGTTTGCTATATTTATTTGCTTGGTCAGTGTCGTTGTGGGTTTTGGTTAATTTGCTGTTTATTATAGGCTGTAAGGACTGTTTATTGTTTATTTGCTACATGGCGAATTGACATGTAATGTGGTGAAGACCTGCCTAGAACTACTTGAGGGCTACGTGCGTTTCACTTTTCTTTTTGTGACAACTAAGCACTTTTAATCCTGCAGTTGTCATTATTTTAATACAGGTACATTTATATAAACTATATAAATATGTTTAAAATGTATATAAACTATATATCTATGTATTTTGACATATTTTAGAATTTATCTATTTATAGTTTTGTTTTGTTTTTTGCATTTTCACTTCTAATCCTGAAGTTCTCATTCCTGTAATACAGATGAAAAAAAAAGCCATCTAGTTTGGACACAGTGATCTTTGTCTTTAAATAGGCATAAATTAAATTCAGTACAACAAATACAACCTTAATCTACTTATACCACTATGTAATGTTAGAATTTCAGTAATGGATGGTTTCAATTCCATTTGGCTCTGTAAAACAGCAAGATAAAGCTGCATCAGTGCTGGTATTTGGGCTGTGTAAATGCTGCTTTGTGGGGGCAGGGTGCTATCAGCATAACAGTTTGCTAATATTAGTATAGCTGTGAGGAACAGAGTAGCGGGGTCAATCTGCAGTTATGTCTCCAGAGATGAAGAAGAAGACAGCGTCCACAGTAATAACACAATTAACAAGTCAGGATGAAAAACAAGATTATCCCTTCCTGTCTCATCTGTTTGTCCATCTGTAAGCCAGCTAGAAAGATTTAATAAAGCATTTAAAGAATGGATTTCATTGTACTATGTACATAGACATACGTTGATGTTCACAATGCAAAACTCCTCTTTACTCCACCCATTTATTGAAAATAGTCGGCAAAAACAGCCAGTCATAATTGAGGTAATTTACCCCAAATGTAATATTAAACTTCCATATATGAAATATACTGTCATACAAAGTAAAAATATATGTGAAACCTAATAGAAATTGGAACAAGTTACATATAAGTAAAACTGCTTTGTGGGGGCAGGGTGTTAGCATAATAACAGTTTGCTAATATTAGTATAGCTGTGAGGAACAGAGTAGCGGGGTCAATCTGCAGTTATGTCTCCAGAGATGAAGAAGAAGACAGGGTCCACAGTAATAACACAATTAACAAGTCAGGATGAAAAACAAGATTATCCCTTCCTGTCTCATCTGTTTGTCCATCTGTAAGCCAGCTAGAAAGATTTAATAAAGCATTTAAAGAATGGATTTCATTGTACTATGTACATAGACATACGTTGATGTTCACAATGCAAAACTCCTCTTTACTCCACCCATTTATTGAAAATAGTCGGCAAAAACAGCCAGTCATAATTGAGGTAATTTACCCCAAATGTAATATTAAACTTCCATATATGAAATATACTGTCATACAAAGTAAAAATATATGTGAAACCTAATAGAAATTGGAACAAGTTACATATAAGTAAAATATATACTGCTGATATATAGGGTTGGTATTGACATATATAATACCATATAAAAAGTCATCATATAGATATTATTCATGTATGTACATATACACATTTTTCTATGGGGATTTTATATATGTTATAAAATTATATCTTCATCTAGAGAGAAAATGTATGTATATGTGAAAATTATGTATTGCCTTATGACTTATATTGCCATATACGTTACTATATTACATTTCCGTATGGGGCATATACATTTTTGTGATTTACAGTCACAAAGCAAAGGAAAGCCATTTATTTTCACGAACAGTTGATGATGTGAAGATGTTGGTGATGCAAATATGGATCAACATGAGGCAGTGATTACCAATGACCAATCAGTTTGAGCTCCTCTTTAAAGGTACAGTATCAAAAACCTCAAACCGTAAATGACTGCACTCTCAAGAAAATAAAATGGTAATGCTTGTGTTTTCTTTAGTGGTCGACCGATATATCGCCAAGGCCGATATATATCGGCCGATATTTGGCATTTTTCAAATATCGGCATCGGCCGATAAGTTTTTCTGTTTGGCCGATGTGTTCGAGGTGGGACTTTTATTTTGACGGCGCTGAGAACGGCAGCCGCAGCGCCTGAGCGCACACCGCTCACATTCTCCCTCTTGTTCGCTGTCGTCGTTCAGTTCTGTCTAATATGGATAGAAGTCTACTTCCTTTTTAATTAGATTTTTATTAAATATTTATTTATTTGTGAAAAATGCTTTGTCTTCTAAAGTATAAGTATGTTTATTTTACACAATTATTTTTAATCCATTTTCAAATGATTTTAAATTTCTTAAATATAAATTAAAATAAATAAAATTATCGGCCATCAGCCACCCTGCTTTCCAAGATATCGGCATCGGCTGTCAAAAAACCCATATCGGTCGACCACTAGTTTTCTTTGTAGGTGATTAATTTTAAACAAACAAAAAAACTCATGCATTTTATGTGCTGAAAAGTGAACATTTGCATTAATTGTGTACATCTTTCTAGATGTCACCATGTTTGTATGACGTCATACACTCACATTTCAGTGAGATTGGAGTTTTTGTTTTGGATTTTTACACGTTTCCAAGTTGGAAGTCAAGTGGCACGCTTTTGGTTTTCCAGTAGGGTCATTCTGTGTCAGAGGGCCACAGCTGAAAATTTAGATTTTGATATATATATTATTTTTATTTTTATTTTTCTGGTGAAACATGGCCCCTTTAAGTGAAGTGCTAACCACGAAATGAGAGATTTTTATTCAAATGCAGTTCAATAGCAGTAAACAAATACACTATGCTGTCAGGCTATTCATATTATGCGTTTCGTTTTTGTGAGTCATCAAGTCGTTTATAAATCCAGCTGTCTTTTGTGACTCTGTGAGGTGGGTTATCAAACACGTCAGATCGTCAGTCCAGAAGTCCTGTAGGAGCCTTTTGTTTGTCTTCTGAGAACCTCCAAAAAGCATCCTGTCAGACATACTGCCTCCTGACTCCTTTCTGCAATTATGCAGATCAATCTTGTTGAAAAGAAAAACTGGCAGCCAAGAGCAGGTTATAATTATGACCCTCCAATCTGTGATCTCTCAAGCCTCCAAGCGCTAATTGATTTTGACACACCATTTTGTTCTGTTAAAATCGTCTCTGAATGTAACACGCTCTCGGCTTCGGAAAGCAACAGCAATCGCTGAGACTTTGAAACTTTTAAGTATGTTGCTGTAAGTGCTTGGGGATTCTGTGCTTCTAACACCAAGACTGAAATAGTGAAAAAATGTGTAAGAGAAGGTGGTTGGCATCTTCTGGGAGAGCTGCATGGATTATGAGGTTCTGAGGAAACGTAATGCATTAGGTGTCCCCATTAGAGCTGTAATATACATCAAGATTGCATTTCAGACACAATCGTGACCTTTACAAACATACAGGATTCTGGCCTTTTTCTCTGCAGCAATAGAAACATAGTCAATCGTTCCTGCAGTAGATCACATGGTAGAACATTGGTGGAGGCCATTGGTGGACTTTGCATGAACTGATAAAATGAATATAAATTTGGATAAAAGTTATGCATTTGGACACTTTTATCCACTGGGGTATGCATTGCATTCATGTTTTACATTTTATCACTTGTATTGCCTGTTTGAGCTACAGATATTTTCATGACAACAGAAATTCTTATTATCGTAATGCGCAATGATCTCATTCACATTGAATGAAGAGTCAATCTGTCTGCTTTTTTTTTTTTTTTTGCATTAAAATCAGCATAAATTAAATTCAGCACAAGTACTACCATGATTTCCAGTATCACTTAGATCAGTAATATGCAAAATCAGCTGAAATAACTTTTTCTCGTTTCGAATCAGTTAAGTCCAAGATCCTTTTAATGCATTTATATTTTTAATACACTCATGGAAATGGAAATTCAGAATACAAATGCATTTTTCTTCCTCACAAAGATTCATATACCAGCAGTCAAATGTTTGGACACGCATGATTCTGATTCTTTTTTATGAATATTTTACACATTTTAGAATAATAGTGAAGCAAAAAAAAAAAATATTGGAACTTTTAATCATTTTTAATGAAAATGCATGATATGATTAATTGTTAAATGATTTATTGATCCAAGATCCATTAAATGGACATTTATTAATATATTCACTCATAATAATTCTGAATACAAAATGCATTTTTTAAAAGATTCTATTTTACACATTTTAGAATAACAGTAGAGCAATTAAAACTTTTAATTAAACAAATACAAGATATGCAAATTGATTAACTTAATTATTAATTGATTTATTGATCCAAGATCCATTTAATGGCTTTTTTCTTATTTTATACACTCATAGAAATGGAAATTTAGCATACAAAGTTTTTTTTTCCTCTCAGAAGGATTCATATAATACCAGTCAAAAGTATAAATATTTTACACATTTAATTATGAATTGCTTTATGAATCCAATATACATTTAATGCATTTTTATCATTTTATGCACTCATGAAAATAATTCAGAATACAAATGCATTCTTTTTTCTTAGAAAGATTAAAATACACTCTACTGTGGACAATCATTCTTTGACTATTTTACAAATTTTAGAATAATAGTAGAGCAATTAGAACTTCTAATTAAAAAATACACATTCCAATTTATTAATTGAATTGTTAATTGATTTATCAGTCCAAGATCCATTTAATAATTTTTTTTTTTTTTATACACTCACGTAAATAATTCAGAATACAATTTTTTTTCTGTCTTCTTAGAAAGATTAATATACACTATGCCAGTGGTTTATTAAAATGTATTATATTTATTACAATTATTTTAGTAAAAAAATAATAATAATAAAAAATCCAACATATGCCAATTAACAAAAATGTTACTTTTAGAATGATATACGTCATTTAAGCAGAAGCCTTTAGATCAAAAAGTTTTTAAGTTTAGAAAAATATAAATTTGGTCAAATTTTCTTTTTGCTGGTTGTGTTGCAAGATGCAGTTAACTGCATGCTGTTGAAAATTGTCTTGTCTTACTTGCCTATATAATTAAACATGGCTGACAACACATAGCAGGTTATGAAATAACCAGACTGCTATAGTTTGATAATTGTAGCAAACATACAATATAGTTATATGTCAAGTACACTGGCCAATGGCAACATTATGCATTGTTGGCAAGGGCCTGTTTCTTTCAAAAGAGCTGATGTATCGGACATATATGTGGTGTTTTAGAGGCCAGTCTGCAAACAGCTGCCGCTGAAAGCATACAATCAGCCTGATGTGCAAATTGAGTTTACTTCCGTGTTCCTCGTGTGGAATACTAACGAGGCCGGTTTCATGCAGCTCTGTGTGTTTGTGAGGGGGTCGAAGTGCAAAGCCGTTTTGCTCTCGATGTGTTTGTAATAAGAGGTGAGGCGAGGGGTTTATGGGTAGCACTCTGGATGGATTGGCTCTTCAGTTGCTGTGGAAGTGGAGGGCCTCGTCATCATATCTGCACTGACATTCCCTAGCGTGCTGAAATAAAGGGCAGCGGCGGGAACTTGACTCTAGTAATGACGCCATTAGTCCTTCCGTCACAGGCCTGGCCCTCATTAGAGTCTGGATTAGGATTCGATCTGAGTCTATCATGAGTCTCTGAATTGAAGAACAAGGTCCATTTACAAGGCCCCAATGACAGATATTATTACCATCTCACTGTGCTGAAGCTCAGATGACTGTAAACATGTAGTTATGTGCATCCTATTGCTCTCTACATGCATGCTGTCTGGATCATAAACCTCATGTCACATTTAGTCATTGACCGGTCATTCTGATGGCAGTTTTTTTGGCTATTAAAGGCATGAAATGGATGTGAAATGGATCTTTTTGAGTTTTTTCATCTCCTGTTGTCCTCTCACATCAAAATCCACCCACATATTTGTTTAGAACTGTTTTAGGGGCCGTTCACATATCGCGTCTTTTGCACGCTCAAGTTCGTTATTTCAAAAGTTCGTTATTTCATTATGAGTGCGGCAGGCACGCTCATAATGGAAGCGACGCGGTCGCGACACGCTAATTTTTTCCAGGCCCTTCTGCGCCGCATCGAGATAAAAACATTTCAATTTTTCAGAATGCCGCAAGCGCACCGCGGGTCATGTGACAAGAACCAACCAATCAGCTTCATCCTTTCCTGTAACAACATTGAAAGCTCAGCCAAAATGAAGGAACAGCTGATCATAGCTGTACAGGGATAGCCATTTTTAAATAAATTTAGTAGCAGAGCTACTGCAAGCGATTTTTAGTGCTGCAAATCCATTTATCCTTTGCTAAAAACTTCCGCGTCTTCATGGAGAGCGCAGGTCATGGTTGCTTAGCAACGGCAGACGCCTCCGGAACGCAAGCGCCCGAACGCTTTGGAAAAAAGCAGAAAGCGGCGCACCTAGCATTTTCCACACGTTTTTAGGCGCGACATGTGAACGGCCCCTTAGTGAAAACTAAGAAAACAGTGAAAACAGTCCTTGATCTGTGCATATTTCTCTCTCGATTCAGACAAGACAACTTTTTCACTGAAGAAAGCAATATTAAAAGCCATCTTAAAAAGATTTTAACAATGGATTTGTCTATTACAAACACAGCTTTTTGCCTCACAGGACGTTAAGTCGTGTGGATTACTTGTGGATTACTATGACGTTTTTATCAGCTGTTTGGACTCTCATTCTGACGGCACCCATTCACTGCAGAGGATCCATTGGTGAGCAAGTGATGCAAAAATGTCTCCAAATCTGTTCTGATGAAGAAACAAACTCATCTTGGATTGCCTGAGGGTGAGTACGTTTTCATTAGATTTTCATTTTTGGGTGAACTATTCCTTTAAATGCTCCTGCAGTGTGGCATATGAAGTTCAAAATCTGCCCATGTACGGCCCTCTTACTGAAGTTCATACAGTACTTAGTTGAAGTATGTGAAATGCTATGAAACCAGAAACTCACGGATGCTTGTATCTCCAAACCACTGTACTTCTAAAGATAGGGAAAGCTAATCTCCACCTTGACACAGCCATGCTAGAAACTCTACTGTTAACATTAATATTTACACCAAGTCACCTCTCCATCAAGTGCACTCAGAGGACATGTTTAAACACAGCTTTCACTTTAAACCATCTCCAAAGTAAATATTGAAATGAATGCATTCTTTTAAAGAGTTGTGACCTTGTGTTTAGTGCACATGTTCTGGGAATGGAAAAAATAAGAAATTCTATTGCACTACAACAACAACAACTAAAAAAGGAAACTGTATTTTTGTGTTATTAGTAAAATATCTAAATATCCTTAAAACAAGATTTAAGTTGAAGTACTAATAAAGTCTTCTTCTACTTCTTGCTTTACGGTGGATCGCAGACTTATAAGTGCATTACCGCCACCTATCTCTCAAACGGGCCATTGACACTCCTAATTGAGATTGTAGATAGAGTGTCAATGGTCCATTTGAGAGCCACCTTGACACAGCCATGCTAGAAACTCTACTGTTAACATTAATATTTACACCAAGTCACCTCTCCATCAAGTGCACTCAGAGGACATGTTTAAACACAGCTTTCACTTTAAACCATCTCCAAAGTAAATATTGAAATGAATGCATTCTTTTAAAGAGTTGTGACCTTGTGTTTAGTGCACATGTTCTGGGAATGGAAAACATAAGAAATTCTATTGCACTACAACAACAACAACTAAAAAAGGAAACCGTATTTTTGTGTTATTAGTAAAATATCTAAATATCCTTAAAACAAGATACATTTATTTTAGAAGCTGAGTTAAGTAATATTGTTATTGCTAACTAAAACTATATAGTTTTAAAAACTAAAACTATATAAAAAGTTGTTTTTGGTAATTGAAATTAAAAGTAAATCAAAAATATAAAAATTTTATGAAAAATTTGAAATGTTACCTTGGCAACTAAGTGAAATACAGAGTTCTAGCATGAAACTCTAGATGGCGCAGTCTGATAGGTCTAACTCAATCTGACCTAATGACATCGTTATCACATGGCACAGCTGATTGGTTCTCTCCTGTATCGGTAGCCAATGAGCTCGCTGCTCAACATTCAAATATATGAGTGCTTGCCGTAGCAGTTGCAGCTTGCTTCAGAAACCCTCCACCTTCCCCAGCTCCACCTGTATAGATCTGCTACAAGGTGATTCATGTACGCTATATGGGGGTTATTTCATGTATGTTATATTTGCAGCAGCAATATTTCTTACATGCTCACAGCAGCATGTTGTGGATGTATTGGCAGTAGCAAGTCTCGGTACTTGCTCTGCCGCAGCAGCAGCAGCAGCGTAGCAGATCTATTCCACCAAGAC
>NW_015624199.1:235315-241675 GCF_001515625.1 Sinocyclocheilus rhinocerous
ACTCTCAAAGCCGTGATTCCCATCCACTGACATTATAGGACTGACTGACTGCAACGGTTTGAGTTAAAAATCTCTGTTTGTGTTCTACTGAAGAAACAAAGTCACCTACATCTTGGATGCCCTGGGGGTAAGCAGATAAACATCAAATTTTAATTTTTGGGTGAACTATCCCTTTAAAGCTTTTAGCAGCTCGGGTCTCTCTTGGGTTAACATGTGACCACACGGGAACCCTCAGCTGAATTACACAATATGGCCTGAATATAATGAGAATATTAAGGCCTCTGAAACAAGCAGTGTGTCTGAATGGATACATGCTGATTCACCTTAAAGTAACACTACGCAATGGCTTTTTGCAACCACATCCATTAGCCCTGCTGGGAAACGACCCTTTAGAAAACACCAACTAATGCGGCTCGCTGTGCTGAAGTGCCACGGAAGCATTTCATGATGATTGTAATACGAACGCGAGTATAAAAGGCTTGTATGTGACGAATCAAAATGTCAGGCCCTGGAAATTGCTACTTGCTAATGAAACACTCTAGAGCAACATTAAATGCCAAACCAAAAATCAGACCATTTTTAGGATAAACTAACACTTTGAGACCAAGAGCAAGTCACTCTGGTTAATAGTTAAGCCAAAAATGAAAATTGGCAAAAAATGTACTCATCTGCAGAACAACCAAAATGTAGATGAGTTTGTTTCTTCATTAGAAGAACAGATTTGGAGAAATGTAGCATTCCATCACTTGCTCACTAATGGATGCTCTGCAGTGAATGGGTGCCGTCAGAATGAGAGTCCAAACAGCTGATAAAATCATCACAATAATCCACAAGTAATCCACACCACTCCAGTCCATCAGTTAACGTCTTGAGAAGCAAAACGCTGCGGGTTTGCAAGAAACAAATCCATCATTAAAATGTTTTTAATTTTAAATTGTTGCTTCTGGCTAAAACATGAGTCCATATTGCTTTTTCCAGTGAAAAAGAGGAATCAGAAGAGAAATATGCACAGATCAGGCACCGTTTACAAGTAAAACAGTTCTAAACGATGTCAGTGGATTTTGATGTGAGAGGACAACAGGGGAAACCTTTTCACTGGAGGTAGCATTATTATGGATTATGGAATAATTGTTTTGGCCAGAAGTGACGTTTGAAGTTAAATAACCTTAGGGATGGATTTGTTTCTTACAAACACACAGTGTTACACTTCATAAGATGTTGATTGATGGACTGGAGTCATGTGGATAACTTGTGGATTACTGTGATGTTTTTATCAGCTGTTTTGACTCTCCTTCTGACGGCACCCATTCACTGCAAAGGATCGATTGGTGAGCAAGTGATGGAATGCTACATTTCTCCAAAATTAATTTATATCTTGGATTGCCTGAGGGTAAGTAAATTTTCTTTGTTTTTACTTTTCTGCTCAGTTACTTTTTATCCTCAAATTCCAAACATGCAAATGCAGTCCTGTATGTAAAATATAAATTTAAATTGCAAATTTGACTATTTCAGAGTGCTTTATACTAACTTTTATGCTGTGCACATTTTAACGAGTGGTTTGCTCAACTAAACAGACTTCCTCAGAAATGATGTTAAATAATTCAGCGATGCCAGTTTTGGTCTTTGGCTTCTCAACACTAATCAGTTCTGTTTGAACAAGTGCTTAGACGCGGGATTTATTCTGCCATGCTTAATGCTTATTTACAATTACACTGGACGTACATGCTGGCAGATGGACCGCTGCTCTCTGTAGAGCTGAAGTATGTTTGATTTGGAAGGAATTAAGCTGCACAAGGTCTGTTTGAGATCCTGAGCACTACTAACATTTATTTATACGGCATTCATACACCTTCTGGGATTATAAATTCAACAAAACAAGCCAACACATGACTCACTTTATATGCAGATGAGGCCTTAAATGATGAAAGTGTTTGTGTATTAGCATAGTCAGTGACTAGATTAGTACTCAAGTCAGTTCAGCACTTCCTGCAGTTAACTTCATAAAGGGTTCTTAAAGAGAGAATCATCAAAGAATTTATAATTATTATTAATATAATAATTATTATTATTATATTGTTAGTGGTGCTTTCTAATTATAATAATAGTAATAAAATTCATTATTAATAATAATAATGATATTGTTATAGTGGTGCTTTCTAATAATAATAATAATAGTCTATTATTATTATTATTATTATTATTACTAGTACTACAATTGTTGTTGTTGTTGTTAGTGGTGCTTGCTAAGAATAATAATTATTATTAGTAGTAGTAGTATTAGCAAACACCACTAAAAACAATACTACTACAATAATAATACTAATATTAATAATAATAATGTACAATGTATTTCTTCTTCTTCTTAATAATAATAATAATATCATTATTAACATTCTTCTTGTTCTTCTTGGAAGTGGTGGTGGTTGCTAATAATGATAATAATAATAATAACATTATTATTATTATTATTAGCAAGAAACATTATAATAATAATAATAATAATAATAAAACCACAATGAGCAATGATTACCATTTCTGTTTGGAAGATATCAAAAATCCCAAAGACTTATACTGAAGGAGGAATCCAAGTATTATCTAAAGACAAAAATATGATAAAGACGTTTAAAAAAGAATGCAAAAGCACCATAAAAAAACATCCATATGACCAATGCACTACATTAAACTGAAGCCAAATTATACTGTACCTTTGTGTGAGTAGCAGAAAGAAAATCAAAATAGTTATTCACTGAAACATTATCATATGGCTCAGAAGAGGAGTTATATGAACTTATATGATACTTTCATAATGCTTGTGAGTCTCCATTCCTTGTAATTGCATGCAAAAGTGTGACCAAATACATTCATCAAAACATCTCCTTTTGTTCTTAACAGAAGAAAGAAAACCGTACAGGTTTGGAGCGACATGAGAATGAGTAAAAGGATTTCCCCCTGATCTACAACAGAGGGTGTGAAATGGGAGAGGTGGGGGAGATGGATATTAAGGTGTGATGCTTTAACCAGATTACAGGCTCTTCTGTGCTTCCCCTCATGTTTTTGGCCGACAAAAGTCATTTGTGTAGACAGGCTGGAAGAGGAATGCTAATGCTCGCTATCACTGGGAGACGCACATCCCGTTCCTCTTGGAATTGGCAGTTATATTCCACTTCAATATGCCAATGGTGTGTCTCCGCGGATGGAGTCACTGTTGTTTATGTGGAACCGCCACGAGCCTCCATATCGCCTGCTAATCGTGTCATTAAGACTGTATTTAAGAGAGGACACGGCGAGACCGGTGAACAGATACATCATGCACTCCATTCCAACGTGCCTGTAATGAGTTTGGCATTTTCGGTCTCATTTTATGATTGGAGTGTACGGTTCAAGGCAGCACAGGCGTTTGCCAAGTCTGTGCGATGCAAAGCGCTTGTGATGTGCTAGTGCTTGATCATTAGTTAACCTTTTTCAGATTTCAACTGCGCTTGACTTTTACAATCAGCATGCATCATCAGTTGTTGAGTCAAACACTTATCTTATGTGATTTTGAAAAGCACAGAATACTTACCAGTTTTTATTTTATAGCACACTGGATTAACATCCTTTTTGGAACAACAGTCCTGTCAGCAACAACAACAATAATAAATTGATAAAGTATTATTATAGTATTATAAGTAAACATATATTGTTGTTAGTTGTTGATGCTAATAATAATAGTTATTATTTTGTTGTTATTTATTATTATTAGCAAGCACCACTATAAATTATCCATTTATTATTATTATTATTATAAATATTATTAGCAAGAACCACTATAAATTAACAAAACAATATGTTGTTGTTGTTAGAGGTGCTTGCTAATAATAATAATAATAATTATTATTATTTATTTATTATTATAATTATTATTTGTGTTGTTATTATTGCACCACTATAAATTAACATAATATATTTCTGTTTTTGTTAGACATTCTTGTTGTTGTTGTTTGTTATTATTTACTACTACTACTACTAATTATTATTATTATTATTATTATTATTAGCAAGCACCACTAATTAACATAACAAAATATTTCTGGTTTTGTTAGTTTCTTGTTGTTGTTGTTATTATTTACTACTACTAATTATCGTCATCATCATCATAATTTTTATTAATATTTTTATTAAAGCACCAATAACAATAATAATAATTAACAGCAACAACAACAAAAAAATCATCATCATGATCAATCACCAATTATAACATATCAATATGTTTTGTTAATGCAGTATTCCTACAAACCAATCAGATTTGAGGTTTAGCATTAGGGTTGGGCCCTGAATTTTAGTTTTTACATCATAAGGGGAGCATCAGTGAGAAGAATAGCAAATCTATTTGGATTTTTTTCTTAATAAAAAAATAAATAAAACATTTGATAAATATTCAGGTTGACAGGCCATGCAAAAATAAGAAAATGATTCTGCTATTGTAATTACATTTATAATGCACTTTCAATTTAGTCTCAGTGAGTATATAAAAAGAGATAAACATAAACTGTAAGCTAATCCACTGTGCCAAAATCAATTACTGTGTGTCTCTCAGAAGATAAACCCCTTTTTGCGCAAAAATAAAAACATAACAGCATTAACCTAAAATTCATCACATTGTTTACAAACTCCATGCAATCAAAATTATGGTGGCTTTCAGTCCATGTCTGTTCTATATGCTAATGTACTCCTTATAGCTGGTAAAATAAACTTTATTCCTGAAGGTACTCTGTGATTGAGTTGCGTAGCTTTCACTTTCTGCCATTACAGCTCCGCTGTGGAGCACACTGCTGTTCCCAGCATTCCCAGACATGTTGTCTGCGTGTATATTGATCAAAATGTCACTATAATGATACTAAACTGCAGCCTTTAGTGTGGTCAGAGAGATCCTACAGTCCCTCATTAGCATTAAAGTCACATTTAATGTAATACAAGCACTCTTAAATGCCGCAATAATGGCAAAGTGGATTTTTGTGGGTAGGTTTCCAAACAGCTAATTAGCTTATGTAGTTTAGTTCAGGACAACAAGACTAAACTGCAGTTTAAATTGCAGTTTGCAAATCCTTTTATGTCCATAATATGATGTATTTCTGAGTGAAAAAGCATATTCTACAAGAAAATAGGGAAAGACTTGATTTTTTTTCTGGAGTTGATTGAATAGTGAAAAGTGGATGCTACCAAAATGGAGCCAGACCTAGAACAAGTTGCTTTTTGGGTATTGCCATTGTTCAATGTACTGTAGCATGTGCAGCCCACAGAAAATGATTTTTCGAAGTTGTAGCCTAAATAAAGATTATTGGGAGTATGTTTTAAAAGAAAATATTATTGTGTAATACCTGCAAATTCTTTAATTTTTGTGAAATTTACTAGCAAAAAAGCAAAAGAAAATGTGTTGTTCAATCTGTACGTTAGTGGTGGATATTTTTTCAGTTATTCTCTCTGCAGATTACATTGTTACACCAGTAGGTGGTGACAAGTGACTGATCATTCATTCAAGCGATTCATTCAAATACCCTGATTCATTCAGAGCGAGTCATTGAATCATCCAATTCGTTCATAATTCAGGAGTGAGTTGGTCATTGAATCATCTACTCAAGCGATTTGTTTAAAAACACTGAATTATTCAGGAAGGAATGATTCACTGAGTCAATTAATTCAGAGACGAAACACTACCGTGTTTTGTTTGTAGAGGCAGGACGGTTCAGCTGAGGCCTTGTTTGGAATTGTTTTCGAAGCAAAAACAGTACTTTTATAACTGTACATATAACTATTGTAAAAAAAAAAAAAAAAGCAATCACACCTCCAGTCATGCTGTTGGGCTGAATGTCATTATTGATGTTTACTCTTAACTAATCATTTAAATGCAATCTAGCTTTAAACTGTGCTGCTTCTACTGGCTGACTGATTAGAGTGACCTTGCTGGGGAATTGCAGACAGTCTTTCTTAATTAATTTGGCTGATTTAAATGTCATTTTTGTGTTATTTTAGCACCATTCTAGAGTTTTCTGAAATGCTTATAGAGTATATTACAATATAATTTTAATATATTACAGAATTTGTTATGTTATTGATCCATTCTGATGTGTTTATGCATGTTTTTAAATCCACTTATAACTGAAGTTTTCATCAGTTTATCATTTTATAATCATTTTCCACATTGCTTTAATATCAATTTTATGTAAGAAATGCACCAAGTTAGACAGTTTCCTGTATAATAGCAGAAATGTATTTCAAACATAAGCCAAATGGGCAATATGGAAAAAATATGCCCAAATGAATCAAAAATGGAATCAAATCAAAATCAGAATTGAGTCATGAGCTTGTGAATCAGAATCGAAT
>NW_015624199.1:241887-262752 GCF_001515625.1 Sinocyclocheilus rhinocerous
TTGAGAGATTTTTTTTCCTTGAGAAAATTTGCCATGTACTGTACCTGATAAATATCCAAAATAATCAATATCGAATCGAATCACATCGCAAGCTTGTGAATCAGAATCGAATCAATGTGTTGATACCCATTCCTGCTGGCAAATATATTCAGAAGTTATTGCAAAAATTGGACGGTCACTATTGAGATCTGTTTGGATGCCCAAGAAATGTTCTGAAAATGAATTAACTTCTATCATAAGACTGAAAGCAAAACAGTAGCAATAAGCCCAATTCAGCCCTAAGAGAGCATTCAGACTTGATTTTTCCCCAAGTATCACACATAAAAATCAAAGGCAACATCAGCTCTGCATATCAACTACCCTGGATTGACTTCAGACAGTCTGTCTCAGAGATTCTCCTCCTGTTGAACAAACCCTCACGCTGCAGCTGCACAGAATATCAAACAGTGGGATCGATTAAAACATATATGTGCTATTTATCCGCAAAACACTTCTGCAGTCTTTATCTCGGCTCAAAGTGTCTGTTATTTATCCGATTGGGATGCTTGCTTTGTCTCACCAGCATTTGCAATGTAGTTTCAATTATTTAGCTATTGAAACGGTTTCATTTAAAGAATCACTGTAGTTCAAAAGTGCAGTTGATCTTGATGTCCTCATTCACGTCACTATCAGTCGATGACATTCACATGGTGGCCACTGACTGCTGAGTTCAGGCAGAAGTGGAGGTCTCGGCCAAAGCACTTCTCAAAGGCTTCTACTTTTCTTTGTACACATTTAAATAGCCTTTTGAAAAAGAAAAAAAAAACAGATCGTTTACTTATAACCTTGCTCTGGTATGCTGTACAGTAGGTCTAATTTGTGGTTGAGTGTCTTGAAACACAAGTGTGATGTATTAAAGGCTGAATACACACAGCAGTGGAAGGCAAGGTTACAATGGATAAATTAAATTTAAGTCTGTTTCCGAAACAGTTATTGTATGACTTTAGAAGTTGTCTGGAGCAGTTTTATAGTCCAAAATGGTGTATATTATTTTATGTTTCACCTTATAGCAACTCCATAGCATTAAGCATTCCACCTCATATTTTTTTCAAATACAATTAAAAAGGTAAATAAAATTTTTAAAAAATTATATATATATATATATATATATATAAATGGTCAAAAATATTGGTAATAGATTTTAAAATGTTTACATAAACATTTGCAAATTTTTCATTTACTTTATTCAGATTTTTGCCCATTTTTAAAATATATTTTTCAATCTAACTATATAAAAATAGATTTTTATTACTTATAAAATGTATTGCATTTAACCAAAATGTATTTTAAGATGAATGTACTATGTATAAAATGAAAAATGTAAATACATTTTTTAATATTCTGGCATTTGAAGGTTTATACGAAATATGTTTACATAAATATCTAAATATTTGTCCAAAATATAAAATACAATTGTCCAAAATATAAAGTATTATATATTTTATATTTATATTGTCCAAAATATATATAAACATTTTTTTTTTATAAAATGCATTTTACATTTACCCAAAATTTATTTTAAGATGAATGTATTGTGTAAAAAGTAAATTTTGTGGTTTGGCATTTGAAGGCTTAATACAATTTTTTTTTTTACATAAATATATTTTGATAAATTTAATTATATTTATTCAAATTTTGGGGGGCATTTTAAAAAAAGATTTTTTCAATCAAAGTATTTTATTGTCTAAAATAAATATAAAAACACTTTTTTCTAAAATACATTTTGCTTTTACTCAAACTGGCATTGGAATGTTTAAATGAAATATATATTTAAATTATATATTTCCTTAAACCACGCTGTTTAAAAAAAAACTAAAATTAGAAATGTTGCCTTGGCAACTAAGTGAAATAAAGTAAGTTGAAGTTGAAGAACTAAAATTCATAAAAAAATAAAGCTGAAATGAAAGCAAATTAAAGCAAAATTGAAATCTTTAAAAAAAACAAAAATGACAAAAGCACATTATAAATCACTAAAACTTAAACAAAAATGAAAATGATAACTGAAAATATAAAAATAAAAGCTCATGCAAAATATTAATACATACTATAATAGTATAGAATTAACACAAACATAACACTGGACACAAGACATGATTTTAATTTGAAGATACAAATTGTTTACTATATTAAACTTTTATATTATAAGGTATCCAATTTTACTTTGTCACACCTCAAACCCTAAAACAACTGTAAAAATTATGACTTAAATAGCTTTTCAGCTCAAATGATATAAAGTTAATTAAAACAATAAAAAGCTTTTTTATATGCTTTTATAACCTTCATATTCACCATAACCTCCTTTTTTTTTCTTTTTTACAAAAACATAATGCAACAAATACTGTCGTTTAAGCTGAACTTGTACTAAACCCTTTAAAGAACATTCCTTACAGGGAACGATTCATCTATGCATGTTATTCTGAAGACAAAAATGACTTTGTAATCTTTCAAAAAACACAGATTAACTTGCTTCAATTTTTGAAATGACTTTCCTTTTCAACCCTCTTTTTTGCTAACTCCTACCCTCCAAATACCTGTCATCCAGTCACTTTTCACCATCCTATCAATTCCTGATGGATAAAATCACGCTTAATTAGGAAATGCTTCACATTTTATAAATAAAATGGCTTGCAAACCCATTTTATTTCATGCTGCCAATGCCGTTTTGAAAGGGAAAACAAAACAATTATGTTATAGACCTCACAGCTTTAGGAGAATTAACATTCAGAGCATCAATATGTACAAGCAACCTTAATGGTTCCTTCAGAAGCCATTTCAGTCACAAACCAGCTGTCGGGAAATGATAAATGTTATTAAGACTTTGTCATCCGCAAACACAACGTCTGACAAATCCGCTTAGAAGACCGAGAGGGGAAAGAGTTTCAAATAATTGAACAAATATTTGAGACGAACAATCTTCACTATGCTCGGCACGTACTGCGATTGGCCGCAGGGCATTATCTCTGAAGCGCTGCCTGCGTTAGCGGCCCTCGTTTGCTATTGATCACCGGACTTTGAAAATCAGCAGCCACCGATTACTCTCAGATCACGGGTAATAAGGCTTTTGGTGATAGTTCAAACAGTGTAAGTGGAGCTCGCTTTTTTTAATAGATTTCTTTGATTTTTCTTCAGAAAACAAAATACTAATTAAGACTTTTTTTCCACGGATGGTCGCTTCAAGTCTGATCACACAGAAAATGTTCATGAACCGAGGTATTATATGTGGTGCATGACAAGTTACACATCAAAGTTTTGCAAAAAGCTGCACTAATAATGATATCTCCCGAAGAGGGAAAAGCGAAAGCCATGCTTTCTTCTCGCAGTGCCAAAGAGAATTGAATCAATACTGTAAGATGAATTATCCATGTTGTAAATAATCAGAGACTTGTTGGGCTGCCTCGAGCCACCTTTGAGTGAAGGAACAGAAAATTGCTGAGACAGAGGCAATAACAGAGGTGACAGGTCAAGTCATTGCTAGCCATCATTGAGACGAACGCCTCTGGGCTACTAATGCCTCACATGAGCTTTACTCTAATGATATCATAGTTTATCAAAGAGATCGAATGAAAGTTTACAGCAACTTCTGCAACAAAAATGAAATCGCTGTCACTTCAGTGTTTCAAACCTGTATGATTTCTTCTGTCCCATATGACAGGTTTTTTTTTTCTCTAGCCAAAATATCTTTCAAATACAGTGGGTATAGAAAAGAATCACCCCTTTTAAAATAATCGCAAAGTTTTAGTGATTTATAATGTGCTTTTGTCATTTTTATTAGTTTTTTGTTTTTTAAAAAATTTCAATTTTGCTTTAATTTGCTTTCATTTCAGTTTTATTTTTATTCATTATAGTTCTTCAACTTAAACTTACTTTATTTCACTTAGCTGCCAAGGCAACATTTCAATTGTTTTTTTTTTTAGTTGATCATCTAATATTAATGTTTTATTTTATTTCAGCTTTATTTCAGTTAACAAATACAAGTTTTAGTATCATCAAATGTGCCGCCAGCACTCCAGAAGCTCCACAGCCTGTTGAGGGATCGGATGGAGTTCAACGCTGAGCAGCACACTGTATTTTTCCTTCTCCTTCTAGAGTAAAAGTGAAAGAATCTTCGTACACGCCATGAACACTCTCAACTACAGATGAACTACGGTAAGTGTTTCCAACTGATGCATGCCGTTTTCTTTTTAAGCTTTTTGCAGTTTGGTTTTGTTGTTGTGGTGGGAGTTTAAACGTAGAATGCTGACGAAAAGAATGGTTTTTAACCAAACAAAGGTTTGCGTGAAAGTGATGTTGTTTGTGCAAATATGCAGTGGACGTGTCCTGTGAGTCGTTGAAGTACAGGCTGCCCAAATCTGATCAGGCTGCTTCGCTAGTTCGATTGCAGAGCTTGTGGACTGAACGTGAACGAGTTTGCCTGTTTGAGAGAAGATAAATTAATATAGCTTGGAATTCATCTACCTTGGTGCATATTTCTGTTCATAATACTTTCTTATATATTGTACAATATTATTAGGACTTATTAAAGATTTTAATTGAATTATTATGGATGATATGCAGATTTATTAATCAGATTACTCAGTTAATTGCATAAATCAATATTTGCTCCGAAAAAAAGCCCTTAAATGAAGATTTCAACTGAGAAATTGTCATTATTTACATTATTTTGCTCCAAACTGGTATGACTTTCACTCTTCTGTGGAACACAAAGAAGGAATTTTAACAATATCTCAAGAGTTTTTACGATGAAAGTCAATGGGGCACAGTGTTATTTGGTTCCCAGTGTTCTTCAAAATATATTCTATCGTGATTTGCAGAAGAAAGAAAGTCATACAGGTTTGGAATGACATGAGGGCGAGTAAATTATGGCAGGGTTATTTTTTCAATGTTCATAATTATCCCTATAAGGCTTGTTATTGTGGCAAACGAGTACAGCATTGAATTGAGTAGACAAAAGTTGCTTTGGAAATGAGCATATTGTTTGTTTTATATGATTTTGTGGACTTGCTCGCCACAGAAATCCATTCAGTTGAGTTTGTTCATATGTTTGAGGTAAATTTAGAGTCCATGCACACACACATTCTTGGATTCCATGTGCTCTGATGTCTTTAAATGCTGCTCTGTGTAAACATGAAAACTGATGCTTTTGGCCGTTGCATCACGTCTTGCTGTTTTTAAAAAGCCGTGTGAAGATAACAACAATTCAGCTTTTTTAAATGTCTCTTAAAGGGATAGTTCACCCAAAAATGTCCTTCCAAATCTGTATGACTTTCTTTCTTCTTCGGAACACAAAAGAAGATATTTTGAAAAATGTGCAGGTGTTTTTTTTTTGTCCATAAAATTCTATCTTCTTTTGTGTGGTTTGCCGCTTGTTTCCTGTAGTAACTTTGAAATACACTACCTAGAGCGCTAAAATGGCCAGAAACGACCCTGCTAGGAGGGAAAAAAAACATGAAGGTTTTGGAATTTGTTGTAATTTTTGCAACATCATTTTTTATATCATTAATTTAATTATATAATTAATTGTATTCAAATAATCTAATGTTAAATTGACAGCCCTGAATATTCTATACATTCAACTCTTAAAATATATTCACCTTACTCCACATTTAATTTCATAATGCTTTGATATATTTTGAAGTTTAGCTTTTATAAAAACTGTACCATTGTGCACCTTTTTATATTTGATATCAGCAATACAACAATTTGTTCATCTTACAAACATTTTATACGTTTAAAGTAAAACATAACTGAATCTACGGTATTTGCAACAGTTTGTATCTAATTACTGTGACTCATGTTCACTCTTGTTTTGTCCTAAGAGCTGACAAATCTTCATGAGCGCTATTCAATTTAAATTTCAATGCCATTTTATTGTGCATTTATAGATGCACGCTGGTCCAGTGTTTGATGAGCATCCAGTGTGACAGTCAATCCCCCTGATGGAAGCCAAATAGGATGCCATTACCAAATGACTGCAGTCAGGATGAGTCAATTTGGTTGAATTTAACAGCACCATTTATCCAGCATTCACAAATGCATCTCAAATGTTCAAACCCTGCGTGTCTGAACAACTGCGACGGCTAATACTAAAATTACACCACTCATTTAATAACAAAATGTTAAGGATTTTCTATTATTTTTGGCCTAATTTTTGTGTCACATAAAAACCTGTTTTGGTCCTAAATTTCTTGTTTTTGACTAGTTCATCTTTACGATTCAGTATATTCTGTTCTGGCTTTTACAGTACATTCAGTCAACATCAGGCTCTATTTGGGCTTTTATTAATCATTTAAATATTTCATATGAAATGGCATGAGGTGAAGACATGCACAAGGGGCCAAAAGTCTCTCAAGCTCACCAAGGCTGCATTTATTTGATTAAAAATGCAGTAAAACAGTAACATTGTGAAATATTATTACAATTTCAAATAACTGTTTTCTATTTGAATATATTGTCAAATGTAATTTATTCCTGTGATGCAAAGCTGAATTTTCAGCATCATTACTCCAGTCTTCACTGTCGCACGATCCTTCAGAAATCATTCTAATATTCTCTTCTATTATTCTGTTTGGGCTTTTGATAATTTTGATAATTTAAATATTTTATATGAAATGGCATGAATACATGTACAAGGCGCCAGAGGTCTGAGACCACATCAGAGTTATTATAATTAACTATAACTAAAACCATAAACAAGTTTGTTATTTGAAATAAAATTAACATTAACTGAAATAAAATAAAATATATTTTTTAAAAAATCTTAAACTTGTTTTAGCTAGCTTCCAAGACAACATTTCTCATGTTGTACTAAAATAACTGAAAGTAAAACTGAAATAAAATTAATAAAAACCAAATATATTAAAAATAATAATAATAATAAAAATAACAAAACAAAAATGTATTTTATTTCAGACAACATTTCTAATTTTCCTTTAGTTTAACTTGATGTACTAAAATAACTAAAACTGAAATACAAAATGTATTTAAAAAAAACTATGTCGACATTAAATAAAAACGAATAAAAATAACAAAAACAACAAAATTACTACAACTTTATCTAAACTTAAAAAAAACTAATTCAAAATGTTAATAAAAACTCTAATAGTATCTCCATGATACTAAAATAACACTGGACCGCACTGAAAATATGGGTTATTTTTAAAACAAGAAAAGGTTATGATGTAAAAAGAGTCCAGGTTAAAGGTCAAATTAATTTGTGCAAAAGGTCAGACGTTCTTACTTCCACTGAAGCTCAAGATGCTCAAATCATGCTGGAGAACATGATCATTCGGTTTTGTTCATGTAGGTCAAAGGTCGTCATATAGAGATGTTTTTTGATGTCTCAAATCAGTAAAAATGCAAAATAGGAGCGTTTTCGCTAGCGGTCTCATTTTTGGACTGGACTGAAGTTCTGTTAGCACGTATCAACACATTCAGGGTTAGAAATCTCACTGTGGGTGCTTTGGGAAGAGTTGGTGACACTTAGTCAGAAGTACACTTCTCTGAATGTCAAAGAGTTTCTTGGTGGTTGAGTGGCATCTTCGGCCGCGAGTGGGTATGATTGGTCATCTTTTTCCCAAGGTGGGAACGTGTCCTCTCCGTGAATCATCATCATCATCATCATGGCGTAGTGGTGTCGGACGGGTAGCTCGAGGTTAAGAATGAGTCACATTTGCATATTATGAATGTCAATACATAGAAATGAGTCTATCCATTTAACCAAGACAGTGATTCACGGCGTGTCTCTGGAAATTTCCTCTATCCAGTTATTCGCACGGTGAGAAATGGATTCGCGCTCCGAGCTTATTGAGAAGAGATTAGATCTCTACAAACAAACGTTTTGCATAAACCTGTAGGAGTTCGGATTGATTTATAGGTGTTTCGACTACAAGGAACAGCAGCTTTTCCTGACCGTGAGCAAGGAACTACATTTACATTTATGCATTTAGCAGATGCTTTTTTTAGCGTTCATGCTTTCGCTGGGAATCAAACCCATGACCTTAGTGTTGCTATATGTTTTGCTGTTTAAGCTGCAGGAACTAGATCTTCTTTCTGTGTTATTTGGAAAATAATTTTGCAAATGCCATATAATATTTCTACACTGTAGTGTAGAAAGACATTCATTTTAGTGCTGTTTCTTTGGCTTAAGCAATGTTTGTATAAAACAAATTGGAGTTTAGTATTTAATTTTTTATTTTAAACATGATAAAATATGATTGACCTTATGTGGGGTTGGTTTATTTGATCGAAAATACAATAAAATGGCAGTAATATTGTGAAATATTATTACAATTTAAAATAATAATTTTCTATTTGAATACATTTGAGGATGTAATTTATTCCTGTGATCAAAGCTGAATTTTCAGCATCATTACTCCAGTCTTCAGTGTCACATCATCCTTCAGAATTCATGCTGATTTGCTGCTTAAGAAACATTATTATTATTATCAATGTTGAAAACTGTGTTGCCGATTCATTTTTTTTTTGAGGAAACCGTGATAAAAAAATTTTTTCAGGATTATTTGATGAATAGAAAGTTCACAAGGACAGCATTTATTTGAAATAGATATCACTGTCAATTGTTTGTTACATCAATTTAATATCTCTTTGCCAAATAAGAGTATTAAAAAAAAACTTTGACCAATAACAAATTAAAAACTGGTTTTGTAGCAAGAAACCTTGACTAACATTATAATGCACTTTGGGGAAAAACAAAAATGTTTGTGAAACCTTTTATAAAAGTCCTGAAATGGCATTAACAGCCCACTTTACCTTCGTAATGTGACATATTTTTGAGTTAGAGCATATTCAATGAGAAAAAAAATGTTGGATGTGACTTAATTTTATTCATTTTGAATTGATTGATAATGCAAAGTGGTCTAGGAGGAGTTCAAAATAGAGATTGGTAACGTCAGCCAGAAAGTTTTCATGAATGATTGATTAAATGCTCACAATAAGACCAGGAAAGTTTATTAATAGAGAAAATAGGGTCAATTGTGACTTGAAAAGTGCAGCTGGGATTTTATTTCCTCTGACTGCAATTTCAGGTTCAACGAACACGTCCGTGAGCGCTCTAGTGATTTGCAGTGACTAAAGGCTTCATCAGCTTGGTATTGTAAAAGGGCTGGTTTTAATGAGCAGGGTTAATGTCTTTTCGTACCTTCATGTGCAGTGTAATTGTGCGCTGTGGTCAGGATATAGCCATTGTAAATGGTCATTTCCTGTTTGCCAAGCTTATGATTAGAGGTCTTCTCATATACCATTATGCACAGGTAGTGCCTGTGTTTAATTAAGAAATGATGGTGAGTCTGCAGATTTGCTAACCGCATTATTATTGAAGTGAGAAGCAATTTATAAGCGCAGGCATTACCTGCCCTGAAAGTGCAGCTGGGATTTTATTTCCTCTGACTGCAATTTCAGGTTCAATGAACACGTCCCTGAGCGCTCTAGTGATTTGCAGGGACTAAAGGCTTCATCAGCTTGGTGTGTATTGTAAAAGGGCTGGTTTTAATGAGCAGGGTTCATGTCTTTTCATACCTTCATGTGCAGTGTAATTGTGCGCTGTGGTCAGGATATAGCCATTGTAAATGGTCATTTCCTGTTTGCCAAGCTTATGATTAGAGGTCTTCTCATATACCATTATGCACAGGTAGTGACTGTGTTTAATTAAGAAATGGTGAGTCTGCAGATTTGCTAACCGCATTATTATTGAAGTGAGAAGCAATTTATAAGCGCAGGCATTACCTGCCCTGTCTTTGTTGTCTAGACAGTTGTTGTCTAGAGTTTTTTTAGTGCTTGATAAATTAATAATTTGATAAATGAATAATTTGCTGAAAATTTACTCACCCTCTGACAATCTGAGATTTAAATGAGTTTGTTTCTTCATTAGAAGAACAGATTTGGAGAAATGTAGCATTCCATCACTTGCTCACCAGTGGATCCTCTGCAGTGAATGGGTGCCGTCAGAATGAGAGTCCAAACAGCTGATAAAAACATCACAGTAATCCACACCACTCCAGTCCATCAGTTAACATCTTGTGAAGCGAAAAGCTGTGTGTTTGTAAGAAACAAATTCACCATTATGATGTTTTAACTTTGAATCATCGCTCCTGGCCATAAGAAGCAATATTACAGATGGAGGACTCGTATTTTAGCCGGAAGCAATGGTTTCAAGTTAAACCTAAAGTTTTTCGCTTCACAAGATGTTAACTGATGGACTGGAGTGGTGTGGATTACTGTGATGTTTTTATCAGCTGTTTGGAATTTCATTCTGACGGCACCCATTCACTGCAGGGGATCCATTGGTGAGGAAGTGATGTAATGCTAAATTTCTCCAAATCTGTTCCAATGAAGAAACACACTTATCAATCATATTACATTTGGATGGCCTGCGGGTGAGTACATTTTCAGCAAATTTTCATTTCTGGGTGAACTATTCCTTTAAAAACGAACTGTTGTTGTATGGAAAAGAACTGCACAAAGAAAAAAAAAACATGGGTTTTGGGAGTAAATAACGACAGAATTATTTTTGAATTATTTTTGTAATGCGTATAAACTGCAGCTGAGAGTTGTCTGGCCAGGAGTCTGTTCTCAATCAATGTCTTGCAGGGCTCTGGCATCCTCATAGTTGCTTTACTCCCAGTCGACAGGCTCTGAATGATGGTGGAGTAAATGTGTTTTGAAGCCTGCTCTGCAGGACAGGAGTTTATCATTGACAGTATCTAAAGGAATAAGTGAAGTGACACTGGGCGGCCTCGAATTCATCACCTTCAGCTCTCATCTACAAACCTCTCGTTTGAAGTTTGATAAGAGCCCGCATGTTTCAATGCATCTCATCAGATGAAGTGCTTTCCACTACACTGACGCCATCCAATAACGCTCGATGTTGCTGTCCTTGTTCTTCGTCCTCCTTCAAACACATTTTTAGTTCAACAGCGGCTTTCTGTGGTCTTCTCACAGCTCTTGAATGTATCTTCTCCAGCTGCGGTCCGGCTAATGGAAGCGCTCAGTCTGTGGCAGTGACACTGTTCAGACTGACACCCGCGTCTTCCGTTGCGGACCGCTGCGGTTTTCCGTTCCTGGAAGTGCTTGGGCATAATGGAGATTACTCACTAAGTGTCACACATGAGATGGATAATAACTGCAGGAAAAACTGCTAGACAAATCCTTATGTAATCATTACATAATTGATTTTGAAGTTTGTGCGGTCCTGTGATCCAGCTGAACATGAAACATTAGAATATTGAAGAGAATGAGAGAATGAAACCAGAAAGCGATTAAACGACTGGGTTCTTGCTCGTAAGTTTCAATGTTTGAATTAGTATACTGGCCTCAGACTATTTTATTAAAGTTTTATTAAAGTGTCCCTTTTCTGGGAAATTAAAGTTTGTCATTTACCAGAAATGCAAGAATTTCAAAGACCATTTTGCATCAATATTTCAGATTAATGTCTTCAAATATGTGTGATAAAAAACATTTTATTACCTCATAAAAATCCCCTGACATTTATAATTTTATAATAGTATAATTTTCTTCTTCCTTTCATTGCAAAAACACTTGAACGAGCTGTGTTCAACCATGTCTCTGCCTTTCTCATACAGAACAACCTCCTTGACAGCAACCAGTCTGAGAAGTGGACATTATACTGAGACTGCCTTGCTCTCAGTTGTTGAAGCCCTAAGACTGGCAAGAGCGGATTCCAAATCTTCAATACTTATCTTGCTGGATCTGTCCGCTGCTTTTGACACGGTTAACCACCAGATCCTCCTGTCAACCCTATTGGCAAAGGGCATCTCAGGAACCACATTCCAGTGGTTTGAGTCTTATCTCTCAGATAGGTCCTTCAAGGTATCTTGGAGAGGTGAGGTGTCCAAGTACTACTGGGGTGCCTCAGGGCTCAGTACTTGGACCACTTCTCTTCTCTGTCTACATGGCATCATTAGGTTCTGTCATTCAGAAACATGTCTTTTCATATCAGTGCTATGCTGATGACACTCAACTCTACCTCTCATTCCATCCTGATGATCCGACGATAGCTGCTCGCATCTCAGCTTGTCTAACAGATATTTCTTGTTGGATGATGGACCATCACCTTCAACTCAACCTTGCCAAGACAAGAACTGCTTGTGGTTCCATCAAACCCATCGTTTCATCACAATTTCACCATCCAGTTAGGCACATCAACCATAACTCAAAACAGCTAGAAACCTTGGAGTTATGATTGATGATCACCTGACCTTCTCAGACCACATTGCTAAAACTGTCCGGTCCTGCAGATTTGCTTTATTCAACATCAAGAAGATCAGCCCTTTCTTTCGGAACATGCTTCACAACTCCTTGTTCAAGCTCTTGTTCTGTCCAGGCTGGACTATTGCAATGCTCATGAATTTTAGTTATTATTATTATTATTATTTTATAATATAAAAAATACAATCATGAAATTATAAAATAGTAATACTTAAGAAATATTTAAGAATTTATATTTTTATATAAAACTGAAGGATATTTTATTGACCAAAAATATTTATTTATTTTCTTGACATTGATTGTTTTCAAATATGTGCAATAAAAATATTTTAATTGCCTCAAAATTTACATTACAAAAATAGTTAACTACCTCTTAAAAATAAGAGACAAATCAAAACAAGAATACAGTATTAATTCCTAATAAGGTGAATTTCACAAAAACATGTCTGGGTCACATTTCACATTAAAATACATAATTTTATATATAGAATTTTTTCATGGTATTATATGAAGTATAATTTTTCTTTTATCATTTTAAAATGTAGTATAATTAATAGAAGAAAATTATAATTTTTTGATCATATATTGATATTAAAACACTATAATATACTAATACTATACTAAAATAATACTACTAAAAAATTATAAAAATAATGCTAACATTTAAAAATATTTAAGAATATTTAAGAATATTTAAGAAATTACATTTTTTTCCTAAAAAAAATATTTTATTGACCAGTAATATTTTTTTTTTCATTATTTTATTGACATTTAATCCACATTTCTACACAAATAATTTTCACCATAATGCATCTGGAGATTTTATTTTTCCATTTTTCCATGATTCTCTCTGTGATCATTCTTATTACATTCTCATTAATATTGTATAGTGTGTATTAATATTGTAAAATTATTGCACTGAACCCAAATTATTAGTGCAACACATACTTCCACCATATATAAATACTTTACAAAAGATCAAATATAATGTATACTTTAATATACTTATTAAATATACTGTATATTTTTTTGCATTACAGTAATTAATTAAATTATTTTGATTACATTAATGAAACTAGGCATTGTGTGCTTTATTGTCATTTATTATTGTCCAAAAATAACCCCCTTTTTTTTAATGCATTTATCTTGAAGTGAGATACGACCTGAACATGTTCCTGCATGTTTTGTGAGATTCACCCAGTAGTGTGATCCATATCACATATCACATCGTGATCATATTTTCAATGTATGCCTGCAACAATGCATTAATAAACAGAGGCATTAGTGCAGAAATGGAGATCAGGATGACCCTGCTGCTGGAATATAAATGCAAACACAAACAGAGATTTTGGCACGTCAGACTGCCGTGCATCAGCCGCACTCTGCTGAAAACCCGCCAGGAATAGAAGCAGTGCTGTGGCAAAGGTTAAGTACAGTGAGAAGATAGAGAGGTTTGCTGAACCGCTGCGAAGCCCAGAGACTGTTTTATGAACAGTGGACACATGAGAGGAAGGGAAAGCAATTATAGCCCGAAGATACAGCTTGTTTCAATAGATTCAGCAATTTATTAAATCCACCCACTAATATCTAAAAAAAAAACCTCTCTCTCTCTGATTCCCGTTCGAGTTGATGTAAGCAGATGTCTTACGATATGAGCGTAGCCGCAAGCGCTGTTGGACCTGAACATCTCGATGTTTAAACATGTGTTGTGTGTACATAGTCGTGTAAGAGATATATTTACTGCGTCCCTGCCGATCTGTTGTAGGGAATATTCTCTGCTGCGAGCTACAAGTGTCAAGAGATACAGATGAGGAGAGAACAGCATTATTCAGTGATGTTCTGCTAGTGGAGATACAGTCAATGTGGCTTTGCTCCTTCATACTGTGTGTCTTTGGTAAAGGAAGAGCTTTCACGCCGAGAGCCATGGTTTTTCCAGATGGCGGGCATTTAAGAATAACTCACAAACTCAAAAATCTGTGGTGTGAGTCATTTAATGAACAAAAATAATGAGCTATAATCTTTGAGACTGTCACTTTGTGTTGTGTGTAAAGTTGTGAGGACACAACTGACTCTCTTTACTTTCTCAACACACATTTCAGGTCTTCCTGTGCACAATGCACATCATCTGAAAGTAAAGTAATCTTTCATCAAAATGTATTGATAACCAACAATTGCCTGGTTTTTAAGGTAAAATATATAAAAATGCTTCCAACAAAGTAAATTTACTTGAGATATTAAGATAGGTTTTCTTTATGTATATTTAAAACAAGTGTATTTTGTGTTAATGCACCGTCTGTTTTTTTTTTCATTCTTGTTTTACAGTAAGTAAAATTATACTTTTAAGCATTTTTTGATGTTTTAACAAGTAAACAACACATAAAATTCTAATTAAAAGATTATTTTTGGCAGTGCAAATAGATATTTATCACTGTAAACAGTCTTTTAAGCAAAACTCTTGCCTATAATTAACAAAATGAATGGTGGTAAATATCACTATAAAAAGTTTATGGAAATAATGGAAAATAGGGGGGGGGGGGGATATGTCATCAAAGGTGACATTTTAGTTTTACTCAAATACACACCTTTACGCAAGTAAAATTGGTTGCAAATGCTTCTTATAGATTTATATTTTTAGTAGTGCTGTCAAACGATTAATCGTTGTAAACAAAAACTTATTTTGGATGCGATTAATCGCGATTAATCGCTTGACGGCACAAATTTTTAGTATAATGAAAAAATACAACATAAAAATATTACTCTGAAAAATAAATGTATATACTGTATAAATATTGTATATGAATTTTCATTATATATATAAAAATATTACAATGAAAATTTTTTATTATTTCCTTGACATTTAAGCACATGTGTTACTATAATGCATTCGGACATTTTTGGACATTTAGACATTTTCACATTCTTTTTGTGATTTTGCTCTATGTTATGATGGATATTGTATTTTTTCCCCTTTTTTTGAAAATTTAAACTATTACGTAAGGAAAATCGGGTTGCAAATACCTCATGTTTACTTTGAAGTTCTTAACTGATAACTAGAAGGTACTAGGTTTAAATCCCGCTGTACTTTGTAAGGAAGTGTCTGTTCAGGCACTACTAACTTCTTTTGCACATCCATCTCAAACTCTGTAGTGCATCAGTGATGGGGGAAAATTACCAGATCAATCTGATGGTGACAGACAAACTGCCACTGGCATTTCTTTGACAAATCCACTCTTGGGCATGATGGGAAAGTCAGACGGCCACAGATGCATCAATCTGAGGGAGCAGAAGTCGTAGAGACTGCAGGATGCAGACCGGACCCCATAGACGATGGGTGGGCTGCACCAGAAGAGAGCATGAGATGCGTGGGACGGGGTGGGGCGCGTTTGCCAAGTGCTCTCACAGGCAGCAGTGGAGGATGGTGTATCATCACGCAAAACATGAATCTTCCTGCTTAATCATGGCAGGCGAGCACTGTGGATTTATAGTGCACAAAAATAGTTAGCATAATAATGTGATGAACATGGAATTGATGCACAACATCGACATCAGAATACTTTACCAGCTCTTCAGTAAGGTCTGGGTGATATAGCAAAAAATTATATTTGATGCTTTTCAGCCAGTTGATGAATTTGGTATACATCTCTGTATTTATGCGTTTATCTTAAATGTCTTCAGAGTGATTCTCCCCCTCCCAGGTAGATTAAAAATGTTTAATGTAAGAATTAAGGTATGTTTTCTGCTATATTTGACTGAATTGGCACAAGAAAGCATGATATTTAATCATTTTCATCTAGAAGCCCTAATATAACAACACATAGTAACAAAAACAGCAATATACCAGTACATACAGTATACCTTTTAAAAGTTTGGAGTCAGTAAGATTTTTTTTATGTTTTTGAAAGAGGTCTCTTCTGCTCACCAAGGCTGCATTTATTTGATCACAATACAGTAAAAACAGTAATATTGTGAGAGGTTATTACAATTTAAAACAACTGTTTTCTATTTGAATATGTTTTAAAATGTAATTCATTCCTGTGATGCAAAGTTGAATTTTCAGCATCATTACTCCAGTCTTCCGTGTCACATGATCCTTCAGAAATCATTCTCATATGCTGATTTGCTGCTCCAGAAACGTATTACTATTATTGTTGAAAACAGATGTGAACAGAACTATAAAAACAACTAGTCAACTGAGAACTCAATGCCCAAATAAAAAGCACATAAAAATAAGTGCAGCGCTCGATTTAATATCACCATCAAAATTATTAATCAAGTATATACAGTATCATCATGAATATTTAATTTATCGGCCATCCGTACTGTTTTCGCTGGATGATGTGTTTTGATGTGTTCAACAGCACAGAGAGGATGTTTTACTGTGTGCAAAAGCTTTGGCTTCTATTATGTTTGACATGCAAATAAGTATCAGCCATACATAATTCAATAAGCCTCATACAAATCAGTCAGGAGATATTTCCCATGTTATCCATCACTTTGACGAGATACAACACAAAAAGCACATAAAAATAAGTGCAGCGCTCGATTTAATATCACCATCAAAATTATTAATCAAGTATATACAGTATCATCATGAATATTTAATTTATCGGCCATCCGTTCTGTTTTCGCTGGATGATGTGTTTTGATGTGTTCAGCAGCACAGAGAGGATGTTTTACTGTGTGCAAAAGCTTTGGCTTCTATTATGTTTGACATGCAAATAAGTATCAGCCATACATAATTCAATAAGCCTCATACAAATCAGCCAGGAGATATTTCCCATGTTATCCATCACTTTGACGAGATACAACACTGATATTCTAGTTATTGTTTTGCCATTAAGCTTTCACACACATGCGCTCAGATACTCTAAAAACATTTGTACTTGATGCTAAACAATGCATTCATTTAGAGAATAATGTAAGTTTTGACAGCAAACAAAGATATGTATATTTGGCCTAAATGGTTCAGAGCTCATGTAAGTAACGGCGGGAGCAAGACTTGTTCTTTCTGGCTGATCAAAATATGAAACTTGTCAGATTTTGCCTTATGATATCAGATCCAGCTGGGTTTTTTGATATATCGGAAGCAGCGCGGAGGCTGTTGCCATAAAATTTTGCACGACTGCACTGAGTGTATTAAACAACAAGCAATTTTCCCATTGAGTAATTTTCTCTGGCTGTCACGTTATGATTATTCTTGCCTTTCAACAGTCACCAAATCTAGCAATGTACATAAGCGATGCCTGTAATCTTCCTGTGCTCCGCATACTAAATATCACATTACCAGACCGCTCTCTTATTCTGCTCAAGTAGCTCAGTCATCTAACAGAAAATTGGGGTACAACTAGTTTTGTTCAAATGGCACTTTTCCTTGTGATGACTCGTGGTGTCTAGAGATCAAGCCTTGAAAATCGTGTTTGGAAAAGATATATAATAAGATATATATTAGGGGCTATCAAACGATTGATATTTTAATCAAATTAATTACACAATGTGGCAATGAATTAATCTAATTAATCACAAAGTAATCCAATTTCGCTGAGAAATTACCAACCCAAAAATAATTTCAAGTCATTATTGTGTTAGATGAGAAAAGCATCAAATAGACATTGCAAAAAGTAGCTTTAGAAAGAAATATTTGGTTTGATTTGACACTAAATTTATTACACCAACTTTTAGGCTACAAAGGCCATGATTTTTTTTCTTTCAGGAGCTGCATCTAAATTGGTATTTAGATACATTTACTGACTGTTTATTGCAGCTCAGAGATGGCATGAATGCATTTACACTGCAATTACAATTGCATGAATAATGGCTTGAGATTTAATGGGTTTTAAATGGGTATTAAAGGGATGGTTCACCCAAATATGAAAATTGTCATCATTTACTCGTGCTCAAATCTTTCTTTGTTCTTTGGAACATTAAAGAAGACAATTTGAGAAATGTCTCGGTTTTTTATTTTTCATACAATGGAGATCAATGATAACCAAAACAATTTGGTTACAAACATTCTACAAAAGATCTTTTATGTTCTGCAAAATAAAGAAAGTCATATAGGTTTGAAATGATTGTGATGGGTGAGTAATTTTTTGGGTGAACTATCCCTTTAGTGTTTGTTTGTTTATTGATTGATTGATTGATTGAAATATGAAATAATTTTTAATGAAATTATGCTTTAAATAAGAAACTAAAACTAAAAACCGGTGGCGGTAAATGTCTTAATGAGTAAGCCATTGAGTCATTCATTCATTCGATTCGTTCAAACGGCTGATTCATTCAGGAATGAAGTAAATGGCTCTTTTTATGAATGGACCATTGAATCATTGGTTCACACGATTCATTCAAAATGTGGATTCATTCAGAAACGAATCACTGCTGTGTTGCTTGGAGATGCACAACAGTTCTGCTGTGGCTTTATATGTATTATTTTCGTAGAAAATTGAGCTAAAACAGACAATATTGTGTCTAAAATATAACACAATATTAGGTTCTTATTTATTGAACTGTTGTATAAAACCAATATCATATTTGCACTTGTTCTGTTTGGGACAAAAACTTGTGTGATACTGCGCTCGTTGCTCGTGTGATATCGCTTAACTATATCATATGATATAAATATGAAACTCATACGGGGAATTTTTGCCCCAAACTCTTGAATTTTAGAAGCACATAACTGCATTCATTAGGCTACATCAAGCAGTGAGTTGTTGCCCTGCATCATGTTCTTCACCAATCAACTGTATGAAATATAGGATTACCAAAGTGACGTAAATGGATTGTTTTTCTATAGCTTCTATTAATGTGTTAAATTGAAAGCTCTAATAAATATGTTTTACGGATGAATGAAAAATACAGGTTTGGAAAGACGTGAAGGTGAGGAAATGACAAAATGTTCATTTTGGGAAGAAGTGTTATTTGAAAGCAGAGGGTTCAGATCCTGAGCGCTCGGTTTTCTTCATGATGGAGGTTAGCGCTGTTAGGTTTGGAAAGTGTGCTCAGCATGTTACTGCCAGAATCACAGTCCTGTGACTCAGAGGCAATCTGGAGAAAAAGCCCTGGAGCAAAGCTGTGATCTCGCTGCGTCAGAGAGAAATATACGCTTGAAACTCACTGTTACCAATGCTGCGGTTCAAAGGTTCGCTCTGCTCCTCGATTTTTCTCGCACACTCTTGCATTCTGTCCATCCGCACTGTAGTTCCTTAAAAGGAATAGTTCACCAAAAAGAAAACTGTCATTGTTTACTCATTCTCTTGTTCTTCCAAACCCACTGACTTTCTTTCTTCTGTGGATGAGAAATCTTGAAGAATGTATTGGAAAAAACAATGTGAACAATGAAATACTGCATCCAGGTGACAAAAGCACCACCAACATACAATAAAACAAGTCCATCTAACAGCACGCTATATTCCAAGTCTTCTGAAGTCATATGATTGCTTTAAATGAGGAACAGACTGAAATTTAAGTCATTATTACCCCAAAATCACACATATACATTTCCAAATGTAGCACATCAAGAAGCATTGCACTAGATTTGATGTTTCTAAACACCTGGAATACAACACAAAAGTCATATGGACTATTTCTATGGTGCTTTTATGGCAATTTAATGGATTTAACTGGCCTTGGGTGCTGTGTGCCATTTGTAACTGAATTGAGTGTATATACTTTTATATATATATATATATATATATATATATATTAGGAACCCAATTTTGCTACTCTGCTTGCGATTAGATCATTTTAAGCCGCTAACTAACGCAAACTACGTTTTCTCAACTGGATAACCATCAGTCTCGCTAGTAAAGTTTTAATGGATGAAGACTGCAATCAAGGTAAAGACGATTGCGGTGGCGTACAGAAGTCGTACAGTAAGCATACGTGAGTCAGTTATAATAATGCGTGTATGATAGTAGATATATGCAGTCAGCAGGCGGTTGTTTTAGGTTTTTTTTTTGCATCTCCATGTGGTCCTGTACGGTATAGCAACTTGACTTCTCTAAAATGTAAAAAAGCTCTTTGCTGTTGCACTGTACACATAGGGCCTACTATAAAATTCAGATTTTTTTTTTCTTTCATATGTGCTTATATGGGCTCCTTATATCATTTGGTTCTTTGGTGTCCTTTTGGAGTTTCTAAGTGTCCTTTTTTGGAAAGATATCTAAATTTATCTTGAAAAAAGCTTGCAGAAAATATAGATTTTTGAGAATCACCCTTCAATCTTTTGGTTTACTTTGCTGGATATAGCAAATGATGACAAAAGAAACATTTGAAACAAGATAAATGGTCTATGCTTAATTTCATGAAGTGTGCGATTAATCTATCGCAACTTGACTTCTCTAAAATGTAAAAAAGCTCTTTGTTGTTGCACTGTACACATAGGGCCTACTATAAAATTCAGATTTGTTTTTTCTTTCATATGTGCTTATATGGGCTCCTTATATCATTTGGTTCTTTGGTGTCCTTTTGGAGTTTCTAAGTGTCCTTTTTTGGAAAGATATCTAAATTTATCTTGAAGAAAGCTTGCAGAAAATACAGTTCCCTTTCAGTCGGTCACTCCCGACGTCACGTCGGATGACCGACGAA
>NW_015624199.1:262769-273026 GCF_001515625.1 Sinocyclocheilus rhinocerous
TATGTATATGTATATATATGTGTGTGTGTGTGTGTGTATACATATATACTGTATATATATTTTATTAATGTTATTTTTTAGTAATTATGCTATTAATTATATACTACTTCTATTGTGAATGATAATTTTTTTTACATTTTTAAATCCCAGTTCAGTTCCTGAAATGAAGTTGAATTAAGGTAGCAACAGGATCCAGAATTGCAATTTGAATGCAAATAACTAGAATTAAAATTAACAGAAATTTGTAGAAATTCGCACAACACGTTTTTTTTAACTACAAAAGCAAAGTTTTGTGTTTGGCTTAAAGCCTTGTTTGACAGTTTAAAAAATAATTTATGCAATTTAAATACAAAAAAAAATTGAATTGAAAAATGTAAATTACTCAAATTAATTTAGGTCATTTTAATTTAAGTAGAAGTTGCAATGTTTTATAGACCTTACGGACAGACAGACAGACAAACTTATTCTCCTGTCACTCAGCCTTCCTTAAACGCATACATAAATTGATATATAAAGATTAATAGGTAGAAAGAAGGAAAGACTTACATGAATTAATTCTATTATTAATGCATTCTTGGAACATGTCATTTCCAAGAACGCATTACTTTTGAATTGCAATTCAGTAAATTCTTGTCATTCTAACTAAACTTCCTGTTAGGTGTGGCCATTTCAATATTAAAAAATAATAATAAATCACACTCATGATTTAAACAGGAGCTACAGTAATTCTTCAGTTCTGAATTTTGCACAACCCTTTTTTATTATTTTAATTATTTGCTGCTAATATATTGGAGACAATATGCTGGGGGCAGTCGTGGCCTAATGGTTAGAGAGTTTTTTTAATTTGTTTGATTGGAATTTGTTGACCCCTGCCTTTCACCTTCCTCTTATCCACTTATTCTCATGTCACTCCTTCTTTGACACTCAACCAGTCTTAAGATAAAGGCCAGCCTGTGCGGAAGATAAAGGCAGCCCACCATGGTTGGCGCACGCTTAATTTGACAGGTCGGAAACAAAAGGCCAAGCGTAATCATTATGTGGTGGTGACTGACAGTGCAGGTGCTTAATAAGCATGCAGTGACGCACACGCTTCCTGATTTTAGCAACCCAAAGACTCCCATCTTGGCCCCTGATTGGTGCCTGAACACACAGGGCCACAGACACTAATTTGTGACTTGTGAACCCATTACAGCTTAATCATGGTAATTGATTTAATTAGTTTGGACACTGGCCATGGAGGGTATAAAGCATCTGGAAGCAGCGTTTTGCACCATTCGGAATTGAAATGACAATGACTTTAAAATTCCAATTCCACGTTTGTTTTTAGTTATGTTATTAATTATACTGCTTCTGTGTTGCTTTTATGGCAGGGTTGTGCGCCATTCAGAATTAAAATAAATTAACTTTTTAAAATATTAATGAATTATATTATTAATTGAATATATTATATATTAAGTGAACTTAAAATGTAATATTAAATAATGAAATATACAATTTGAATTTGAATGTAACGTAGAATGACATGTTTGTAAACTATGTTGTTTGAAAAAAAAATACAGTATTGAAGTTTGAACAGATTAATTTAATATATAAAATATTGTATATATTTTTGTTAATAATTGTGTCATTTTATACATGACATGTTTAATTAAATTGTGTTTTTTGTTATAGTTAACCAAAAAAAAATAATTACTTGAAATAAAATGTTAATTAAAAATTAAATCTTTTAAAAAATAATAATAATAATAATAAAAAAAATTTTTATTTCAGCTAGTTGCAAAGGCAGCATTTCTCATTTTATAATATTATTAACTAAAATAAAAAAATTAAATAAAAATTAAAAACTATGAAGACATTTAGAAAAAACACAAAAATTACTAAAACTTTACATAATAATAATAATAATAATAATTTTTTTTATTTCAGCTAGTTGCAAAGGCAGCATTTCTCATTTTATAATATTATTAACTAAAATAAAAAAATTAAATAAAAATTAAAAACTATGAAGACATTTAGAAAAAACACAAAAATTACTAAAACTTTACATTTAAAATACCAATAAGAACTGATTCAAAATATTAATAAATATGATAATAATGCCTCAATGAGAATAAAATAACACTGAAAAAGGGTGAAAAAACATTTAATTTACTAGAATGCATTACATGTGTTGATTTTCTTTGAAATAAACTAATTCCTCTTCCTCTATTTCAAGTTTAACTTCCTGTGGGAAATGGCCAATTCAATTCAATTTCCCAAAGTGAAAAGGTGGTAATAAATTCTGCCTATAACCTTGTCTGGGAGGTGAATGTCTTCACTGGTGAGATGTCGAGTCAGAGCATTTCGTTTGATCATTTAGACTGTGGTTCGCACTGCGGCGTTGCAAGAAAGGTGTCTAAGGTTCAAAATACTCCACTTGTTGTGTAGGTGAACGTTTGAGATGAGTTTGAAAAAGAGGTGTTGGAAGCACTCGAGTTATTCATTTTCACACTCTTACTTGGTTGGGAAGGCTTCCTGTCGTGGGCTATCACAGGCTAGGTAGTTGCGTGCCAAGATATTCTGTTCACTTGTTTCGCAAGGGTTCATTCATTGGCAGGTCCCACGCAACAAGTCCCAACATAAAGCATCTTATCTGAAGGTCCCAGATGCTCCTAAAAACAGCAGATGAAAGGGATGCAGATAAGGCCCTGTGGGGTCAAAACCAAGAAATGCTAATTATTGGTCAAATATTTGAAGGTAGTAGTATGAAATAGCATCAATTTTGGGAAAAATCCTAATCTTACCAACAGTCCCCGTTGAAAAAAACAGCATATGCTGGTTTAAGCTGGTCCTGAGCAGGAGCTCATAACCAGCTCAAACCAGCTGCCATGCTTCAAAACATACGTAACCGTCATATGCTGGTTTTTTCAACAGGAGTGTCTCTCATTTTTAACAGTGCGTGCATTTGAGACTACTGCACTCTACTAGACCTAAATCACAGAGTCTTCCCCAAAAAGTAGACAGCAGGATTATTGATCAGCGAACCCGGGAGGTTTGTGTCCATTAGAAAGTACTTTGTAGTGCATTACAGAGGAAGAGGGGCCCGTGTGGTGTCATCAGCCAGCCGAGCCTCTTATTGTAAAAGCATCCGCTTTGTCTCTACCTCTTCTGGACAGGTTTTTCATTTTAGTGGCTGTGTTCATTCATCTATTTGAACGTTTTTTTGTTTGTCCTAAAATGTTTTGGTTGGTATAATGTGCCACAAACTTTTTATCACAGCGAGTTTTAAGTTTAATGGAATATTCTGTGTTCAGTACAAGTTACTGTAAGATTAATCTGCAGCACTTAATGTTTATTTTCCAAAACCACAATAAATATATTTAAACGTCTCTTCTTCTTTAAGAAAAGACTGAGGCAACTACAATGGAAGTGAATGGGGCCAAACACTCACTGTTCCAATAGTACAGCCACAAAATGTAACAGTATGTTAACATGATTAAAAATGCTTACTAACCATTTCTGTGAAGTGACTGTATATCCAGCTTTACAAATGCAATGCCTCAAACACTAAAACTGCTGTAAAAATGACAAGAACAAATTTACAGCTACAAGAATACACGACTTGTACCAGAAGAATGAATATAAGTGCTTTTAAAAAATTATAATCTTCACATTTCTACTTTTAAATCTCTTAAAAATCGGCCACATTCACTTCCATTGTAAGTGCCTCACAGTAACCTCCATTTTCAGAGATGGATAGACGGATAAATTAATAGAAAGATTTGCATTTAGTTTGTATTTAATGTATAATCTTTTCTATATAAATGTATTAAAATAATAATTCACTTCTATTGTAAGTGCATCACAACCTCCATTTTTATAGATAGATAGACAGACAGATTTGCATTTAGTTTGTATTTAATTGATCTATCTATCTATCTATCTATCATCTATCTGTCTGTCTGTCTGTCTGTCTGTCTGTCTGTCTGTCTATCTGTCTGTCTGTCTGTCTGTCTGCCTGCCTATCTATCTATCTATCTATCTATCTATCTGTCTATCTATCTATCTATCTATCTATCTATCTATCTGTCTGTCTGTCTGTCTGTCTATCCTGTCTATCTATCTATCTATCTATCTATATATTATAAATAGACTTTTTATATATACTTTTATTAAATTCATATTTATTAAATTAATAATCTAATGTATTAAATTATTATTTCTATTATAATTAGTAATTATATTATTTTATAGTTATTAATTATGTTGTTAATTTATATATGTATTATATATAAATTAATTTTAAGACCAGGTTGGAAATTACAATTTTTTTTAAGACCAGGGTGGAAAAATTCTTAATTTCCCAGAACTCATTGCCTGTTGAATTTCTTTGAATTAATTGTTTGATTTTTTTTTTTTTTTTACAATGGATGAGTCATTTATTTATTTATTTATTTATTTTTGTGGTAATCAACATTATGCCTCTGATTAAACTTAACTTGTATCAAACCTAACATATTCCTTTAAGAATGAATGACCAGGAAGTTGATGGTCACTCAGGTTTCTGTCAGAGTTTATAAAAGTGACATAAAATTGCACTAACATCATCAATCGTAAAGGCCCGTTCACACCAAAATAATCGTTCTAATGCTGTGAAAACAGGGAAGTTCACACCACATCTATAAAGATAATGACAGAGGAGCGATATCGCTGGAATCACTTTTAGAACAATTTCTTTAGCCGATGAAACACTGACAGCCAATCAGAATCCACCCAATTTTAACGAGCTCAAGCATTTAAAGCGTCAGACGACAAAACTGTGCGCGCTTAAATAAACAGAATGCTATTCTCTGTTGGTGTGGATGTTAATATAGTTATCATTATCAGTCAAGCCTTAATACGTCGATCACTAATCTGCCATCTCTCTCTCATTGAGCAGGTCACTCTTTGAGAGGAAGCGCTGGGCTACAGGCATGTGACAGCCGCTGAGGTGGAGGTGGCCAGGTGAAAGATGACTTTACTGGCAGGCGATGGTTCGGATTATGACTACAGTGCTTTAAGTTGCACCTCGGACACCTCTCTGAACGTGCCGCCCATCCAGGAACAAGAGGCCCTCAAGGGTGTTTATTACAAACGGGCGCAACAACTGCCTCCGACCGACCCCAACCTCACCGATGCGCTCCATCCCGACGACAACGGTAACCTGCCTTCCTGCGGCCAGCGGCTGCACGTCATCATTAACGTGGGCGGCCTGCGGTACCAGCTTCCCTGGACCACGCTGGAGGACTTCCCCCTCTCACGTCTGGGCCAGTTGCGTCTGTGCAGCAGCTTCGACGAGATCATGCGGGTGTGCGACGACTACGACGTGGTCCACAACGAGTTCTTCTTTGACCGCAGTCCCTGCGCCTTCCAGACCATCCTCACCTTCCTGCGTGCTGGGAAGCTGCGCTCTCTGCGCGAGATGTGCGCCCTGTCCTTCCAAGAAGAGCTGCTCTACTGGGGCGTCCCGGAGGAGAGCTTGGAATGGTGCTGCCGGCGACGCCTCCTGCAGCGCGTGGAGGAGTGCAACGAGTTAGAGCGGGTGGCGGAGGAGGATGAGGACGACGAGGATGACAGCGAAAGCAGTTTGGCCAGGGAGTCTCGTCACGGCCGCTGGATGGGAAAGCTAAGAGACATGGTGGAGAAACCTCACTCCGGCCTGCCGGGGAAGATCTTCGCCTGCCTGTCGGTCCTGTTCGTCACGATAACAGCCATCAACCTGTCCATAAGCACCATGCCTGCCATGAGGGAGGAGGAGGAGACGGTAAGTGTCAATTTGTCCTGCGATCTACTACAGTTCAAAAGTTTGGGGCTTTTTGGAAAGAAATTAAACTTTTATTTAGCAAGGAGGCATTAAATTGATGATGATGAATTGACATTTGTTATGTTACAAAATACTTTTATTTCAAATAGATGTTGTTCTTTTGAACTTTCTATAAAATGTATCATGGTTTTCACAAAAATATAAACGTTTTCAACATTGATAATAAGACATGTTTCTTGAGCAGCAAATCAGCATATTAGAATTATTTCTGAAGCATCATGTGACTGAAAATTGGAAATTAAGATGCTGAAAATTCAACTTTGCATCATAGGAATAAATTGCATTTGACAAAATATTTAAATAAAAATCAGCTCTTTTAAATTGGAATAATATTTCACAATTGTACTGTTTTTACTGTAATTTGGTCAAATAAATGCAGCCTTCGTGAGCATAAAATAATTTTAAAAAATGTTACCTACCCCAAACATTTGAATTGTAGTGCAAATCAGATTTGCATGAAATGTATTTAAAATAAATAAATAAATAAAAGCTAGGGATATTCAATTCAGATTCTGGCTGACACAGATAATCACTTTTTTGTTTTTGTTTGTTTGTTTTTGCTGATAACTGATAAATGGCTGATATTTAAATTCTATGCTTTTTTTATCGAAATAAATGAAAAAAAAATAAAACCCTACAAACTTAGTGTTTAACATTTGAAATGTTGCAAGTGAATTTTGACAAATTACAACATTTTAATGTACAGTAAGAAAAAAGGATAATTATTTTGAGATTTACTACAGATTACATTTAATAGTGCTATTAAATTATTCATTTTTTATCAATTTGATTTGAGCAAATCGAAATGTATAAATATGGGAAATGAGCATGTGCAATTAAATATCTAATAAAGACTAATATTGATTATTTTAAAAAATCACTAATACTTCCCAGTAACCAGTATGGTATAGATATGCCATGCATCCTTAAAAATATTTGTAGTTTACTCACATAAAGCAATATATACTATATAGCAGATCTCAACTGCCTGATTTATTTTGTTGCAAAATCAAACAATATTTTCACCCTGCTTTATATAAAGGATATATAAGTGTGTCCAACTTTATCTGCATACATACCGTACATTCACATGATAAATACTATATAGCAAATCCCAACTGCTTGATTGCTTTAATCATGGCAAAATCTAGACTATATTAATGCCCAGCTCTAATCTGTTAAATGTGACTAAGAGATGAAGATATTATAAACATGAACATCCTGAATCTCTGTAAAGCTGAATACAAACTGTATTGTGAAAAGCACTATATATTTAAATAAATTTGACTTGACTCGAGTTTAAACCACTTCAGCTTTGCTCCTGCAGACTAGTTGGAACTCAAACACGTGAACCAGCTAATCAAGGTCTTTAAGTTCACTTGAAAATTACAGCCAGGTGTCTCAGAGCTCATCTCTGCAGGAAGAAAGATCTCAAGGAGTCAGATCGAGCACACTTACTGAAATTCATCAAGCTCCAAGACCCCTGTTCAGAATCGTTCTGCTCAACCAAAGCAAAGGCTTTGCTACAGGAGATGTCATCTTTTTCCAGAAATAATTTGTGGCAATTAAACCAGCTCCTCCTCTAACTGAATTAAGACACCCATTGTCTCGGCTCACATCAGTCACTAGAATAATTAAAATTGCCGCCCCTGGTACAGAGAAAAACAGAGCCTAGAAAATTCAATTAAGCGTTAAACCAACATAGCACCGGCCAGACAGAGGCTCCTTCCATTTTCATGAAGTATGTATGTCCTTTGTGTTTGTCACTATTTATGGAAATCTACTGTAAGGAAAAAAGACAGAAGTAGTTTGACAGATTGTTATCCAAAATAATGTTGCTAAATCTATTAGTAGTATTTACTTCATATAGCTTCCTGGTGACATTAAGACAAGAGGTTTTAATGTAGTCTTCATAATAGTAATGATCTCAAGCGGGTTTATCAGTTCTGGTGGTTTGTCTGTCTGGCACAGGGTTCATTTTTAAGGACCCAGGATGCAATGATGCAGGTAAGTTGTTCTAACATTTTATCATTTTATTTTTAGCATTGAAGCATCAAGCGTGCAAACAATATTTAAACAATGGGGTTTCATTTTCAATGCAGTTAGTCAGTGGCACTATTTTCACAGTTGAGCTGAATACATTTTCTGTAGCACAATCAACACATTTTTCTTACTTTGTTGTTGTTAGTCTTCAAGGTGCAATCCTAGGATTTAATGAGAATGAAAACGACACAGGAAGAAGCGAGGTGAGACCAGGTGAAATAATAATAATAATATGCAGCAAAGTTCTGAAAACAAATCAAGGAAGAATGTGTTTTCATGAATCCCCGGCTTCCTCTAGTGGACTACTAGCAGTATTACAACTGAGAACGAGACACCGGCCGGGGTCAGAGGATGATGATGATTTTTTCCCAATACTACAGAACACAAAAGAAGATATTAGAAGATTTTTGATTGTTGTAAGATGTTGTAGGCCTATGTTTTAGCTGTGCCTACAGTGAAAGTTATTGGGCTCCAAAGGTTTCAAGAGGTTGCTATGCAAGATATAATAAGATTATTCAAAAACACTGAACAGTATGAAATGCTCTCTAAACCTTAAAAAAAAAAATTTTTTCCCTTGCATCCATCAAGTTCCATTTTCATGAATTATGTCCTTTGTGTTTGTCACATGTCCACATAATACACTAATCAAATGATAATTCACTGGATTAACACTGTATGTGCTTAACAAATTTATTAGACCACCGGTCATAATAAAGAGAAAACACAAATATTTTAGGAAGATGTCCAAAAACTTGTTTAAAACTAAAAATGTTCTTGTCATTTATTAGGCCAATGACAAACTGAAACAACTAAATATTCTTTATTCACACATAATAACCTTAATATTTTAATATTATTTCAAACTTGATTTAAAATGTTAGGTTTCAAGAGGATGCTATGCAAGATATAATAAGATTATTCAAAAACACTGAACAGTATGAAATGCTCTCTAAACCTTAAAAAAAAATTTTTTCCCTTGCATCCATCAAGTTCCATTTTCATGAATTATGTCCTTTGTGTTTGTCACATGTCCACATAATACACTAATCAAATGATAATTCACTGGATTAACACTGTATGTGCTTAACAAATTTATTAGACCACCGGTCATAATAAAGAGAAAACACAAATATTTTAGGAAGATGTCCAAAAACTTGTTTAAAACTAAAAATGTTCTTGTCATTTATTAGGCCAATGACAAACTGAAACAACTAAATATTCTTTATTCACACATAATAACCTTAATATTTTAATATTATTTCAAACTTGATTTAAAATGTTGTGACAAATGAGTAACAAATAAATACAAAGATGAATTTAATTACACTTATTGTCTAGTGTCAAACACTTTTTATTGTCACTAAATACAACCAAATTTAGCACAGAAACAATAAAATATATTATAATAAAATAAGTGAATAAGATGTAATTAAACATGATTAATGTTTCTGAAAAAAATCTCTAATGCTCACCAAGGCTGCGTGTGAAAACAGTAATATTGTGAACTATTAATGCAATTTAAAATAACTATGTTTTCTATGTGAATATATTTTAGAATGTAATTTATTCCTGTGATGCAAAGCTGAATTTTCAGCATCATTACTCCAGTCTTCAGTGTCACGTGATCCTTCAGAAATCATTCTAATATACTGATTTGCTGCTCAAGAAACATTTCATAATATTATCAATGTTGAAAATAGTTGTGCTGCTTCATGTTTTTTTTTTTCAGGATTCTTTGATGGAAATTCAGAATAGCAGCATTTATTCAAAATAGAAATCTTTTATACCATTATAAATGTCTTTACTGTTACTTTTGATCAATTTAATGTGTCCTTGCTGAATAAAAGTATTAATTTCTTTAAAAAAAAAAAATCTTACAGACTCTAAACTTTCAAATAGTAGTTTATATATAAAGAACCTAGTTTAATAACCTATGCTCATAATCCCAAGTTATTTAACTTTCCATTTGTCTGTTTCAGGGCAAATGCTCTCAGATGTGCTACAACATCTTCATAGTGGAGTCGGTGTGTGTGGCCTGGTTCTCGCTGGAGTTCACGCTGCGCTTCATCCAAGACCGCAGCAAGCTGGCCTTCCTCCGGCGGCCGCTCAACCTGATCGACGTCATAGCCATCCTGCCCTTCTACATCACGCTGGTGGTGGACAGCACCTCCACGGGCGAGAAGCGCTTGGGCTCGGGCAGCAGCTATCTGGACAAAGTGGGCCTGGTGCTGCGCGTGCTGCGGGCGTTACGCATCCTCTACGTGATGCGGCTGGCGCGCCACTCGCTCGGACTCCAGACGCTCGGGCTGACGGCGCGCCGGTGCACGCGGGAGTTCGGCTTGCTCCTCCTCTTCCTCTGCGTGGCCATAGCT
>NW_015624199.1:290038-301229 GCF_001515625.1 Sinocyclocheilus rhinocerous
TGCTATGCAAGATATAATAAGATTATTCAAAAACACTGAACAGTATGAAATGCTCTCTAAACCTTAAAAAAAAAAATTTTTTCCCTTGCATCCATCAAGTTCCATTTTCATGAATTATGTCCTTTGTGTTTGTCACATGTCCACATAATACACTAATCAAATGATAATTCACTGGATTAACACTGTATGTGCTTAACAAATTTATTAGACCACCGGTCATAATAAAGAGAAAACACAAATATTTTAGGAAGATGTCCAAAAACTTGTTTAAAACTAAAAATGTTCTTGTCATTTATTAGGCCAATGACAAACTGAAACAACTAAATATTCTTTATTCACACATAATAACCTTAATATTTTAATATTATTTCAAACTTGATTTAAAATGTTGTGACAAATGAGTAACAAATAAATACAAAGATGAATTTAATTACACTTATTGTCTAGTGTCAAACACTTTTTATTGTCACTAAATACAACCAAATTTAGCACAGAAACAATAAAATATATTATAATAAAATAAGTGAATAAGATGTAATTAAACATGATTAATGTTTCTGAAAAAAATCTCTAATGCTCACCAAGGCTGCGTGTGAAAACAGTAATATTGTGAACTATTAATGCAATTTAAAATAACTATGTTTTCTATGTGAATATATTTTAGAATGTAATTTATTCCTGTGATGCAAAGCTGAATTTTCAGCATCATTACTCCAGTCTTCAGTGTCACATGATCCTTCAGAAATCATTCTAATATACTGATTTGCTGCTCAAGAAACATTTCATAATATTATCAATGTTGAAAATAGTTGTGCTGCTTCATGTTTTTTTTTTTCAGGATTCTTTGATGGAAATTCAGAATAGCAGCATTTATTCAAAATAGAAATCTTTTATACCATTATAAATGTCTTTACTGTTACTTTTGATCAATTTAATGTGTCCTTGCTGAATAAAAGTATTAATTTCTTTAAAAAAAAAAAAATCTTACAGACTCTAAACTTTCAAATAGTAGTTTATATATAAAGAACCTAGTTTAATAACCTATGCTCATAATCCCAAGTTATTTAACTTTCCATTTGTCTGTTTCAGGGCAAATGCTCTCAGATGTGCTACAACATCTTCATAGTGGAGTCGGTGTGTGTGGCCTGGTTCTCGCTGGAGTTCACGCTGCGCTTCATCCAAGACCGCAGCAAGCTGGCCTTCCTCCGGCGGCCGCTCAACCTGATCGACGTCATAGCCATCCTGCCCTTCTACATCACGCTGGTGGTGGACAGCACCTCCACGGGCGAGAAGCGCTTGGGCTCGGGCAGCAGCTATCTGGACAAAGTGGGCCTGGTGCTGCGCGTGCTGCGGGCGTTACGCATCCTCTATGTGATGCGGCTGGCGCGCCACTCGCTCGGACTCCAGACGCTCGGGCTGACGGCGCGCCGGTGCACGCGGGAGTTCGGCCTGCTCCTCCTCTTCCTCTGCGTGGCCATAGCGCTGTTCTCGCCGCTCCTCTACCTGATCGAGAATGAGGCCGGGGCCACGCGAGAGTTCAGTAGCATTCCTGCAACGTACTGGTGGGCCGTGATCACCATGACCACGGTGGGTTACGGCGACATGGTGCCGCGCAGCATCCCCGGACAGGTGGTGGCGCTCAGCAGCATCCTCAGCGGGATCCTGCTCATGGCGTTCCCCGTCACCTCCATCTTCCACACGTTCTCGCGCTCCTACGTGGAGCTCAAGCAGGAGCAGCAGCGGCTGCTGCAACGCAGGACTCACTTTCTGCTGCGCAGCCGCATCGCGGGTCTGGGCAGCAACCTGTCACTGGAGAGCAACATGCTTTTTCCTAGCGTCTCGTCTGATCACAGAAACCCAGAGGAATAGGAGTACAGAAAAAGTGGAGGGTGCTAATGGACGCGGAATATGAAGCAGCTGTTTTGATCTCTTGAATGTCGTTTTACATATTATCCATCAACAATCCATTAAAGGGATAGATTCAAAAAAATTCAAAATTGAAAATTCTGTCATCATTTTCTCACCCTCATGTCCTTCCAAACCCCTAAGAATTTGGTTAAAGGGCTTCCCAAAAGTGAATGAAAATTCTGTCATCATTTTCTCAACCTCAAGTTGTTCCAAACCTGTATGAGTTTCTTTCTTCTACTGAATATAAAAAGAGATTTTGAAGAATGTAGGTAACAGTTGCTGGTCCCCATTGACTTCCATAATAAGGAAAAAATACTATGGAAGCCAATGGCTACCGTCAACTGTTTGGTTACCAACATTCTTCAAAATATCTTATTTTGTTGTGTTCAACTGAAGAAAGAAACTCATACGGGTTTGGAACAACTTGAGGATGTGTAAATGACAGAATTTTCACTTTTGGGTGAAATGACCTTCAAGTCACAATCCCTCCAAACGAATCCATATGATGACAGAATTTTCATTTTTTGGTGAACTATACCTTTAAAAGTCTTTTAGAGGTGCTCAGTCGTGAACCTTCCAGCAGAACTGACTTCCGAGTTTAAATTGAACATATCTAAACCTTTCAGACCTAATCAAGTACCTAATCAAGGTCTTTGGGTTTATTTGAAAATGACTGGCTGTAAAAGGGAAAGTAAATGTGATAAGGTTGATCTTAAAGATATAGGTCACCAAAAATGGAAATTCTGTCATCATTAAAGGCCTGTTCACGCCAGGGTCAATAACTATAACAATAACTATGAAGTTTTGATAACAACACATAGGAACAATAACATTAGGATCACTTTCAAAACTTTCAGAACCTTCCTGTCATTTCAAACCGTCTTCTGTGGAACTCAAAAAGAGAATTTTGAATAATGCAAAAAGTTCAAGTTTAATAAAAATTATTTGTGTGCTATATAATGCCGTTTGAAATTGCAAAAAAAAAATTAAATAAATTAAAATATTTCTCTCTGGTGGACCACTGTACTCCCTCTGAACTTGAGAACCAATATGTGAAGAATCATTTAGATCTGTTTTATGAACTAAATTAATTAACTAAAGATTTGAAAGAATTTACTTAGTGATGAATTGGACTTCACTACTTCTCATGAACGCATCAGTGTTGTTGTTTCACTAAAACAGTTGTTTTCAGTGATTAAAAAGAAAGCTGAAAGAAAAGAAAATATTAGATGAAAAACCTCAACTTAAAAAAAAATGTAACGTTGCAGTGGAAATCAGCTAACTAATTAAAGCTATATATAAATATGGATATATAAAGCTATATAAAAAAATGTTAAACTTAAACAATAAAAGTGACAAAATTACTAAAACTTAAACTAAAATCGAAATGAAAACTGAAATATAAAAATAAAAACGAATTGAAAATAAAATAATACATTTATATGCTATTACAGTATTTATAATATAAATAATAATGTATGATAATAATAAAATAACACAGGAACACATCATACACAAATAAATTCAACTATCAAGGACAGCTAGGGTGTAATGCAAGATTTTAAGTATATAAAAACTTCACAAAGCCGTCATGTGACTTCTGAAGTCCTGGTATACACTTTACAATATCATTGTACATTATATTGAAAAGAGTGGCCAGGATAGGCCATGGAAGGCAGCAGGTACGTTTTGGAGCGACATGAGAATCTGCACACTGTATTTTCAGTACTGCATGAGCATCTTCCCTTTGTGCAAATTTAATTCGAACACACAAATCACATCACACACTAACATGTCACTTGAATCATGTGTTTAAACACCAGGTTTATGTTCAAAGTTTCGTGCTGCTGATATGTGCTGAAGTGTATGATTCAAATCCATATAACCTGCAGATTTCATGCCATATAATTCTGTTCCACAATATACAATCTGTAATGTTTATTGCTAAAAAATCTGCCAGGAATATCTCCCTATATAGTTTCTCAAATGTGTCACATACTGTTTTTTATATTATATATAAAAAATTCTATTATATATTATATTAATAATAATAAATCACATGACATGAATAAACCTAATTTCGTTTTTCTTGTGATTTAAATTTTTTATGGTCTTATTTCTTACAAATATTTGTGGCTTGCTTGAATTTACGGTAAACAACTGTCTTTCTTGGAGCAACCAGTCTTTACCGTTAGGGGGCAGCAGTGCCAAATCTTTGGCTAAAAACTTGGATTTACTGTAAAACAAACATATATTGTGCAAATGGAGGAAGACAGCATGAATGGGCCTCAGGCTTTCATCTCTGGTATGTGTGTGGCTGTCAAAACCTGATGAGACGTGTCATAAGTTATAGAAAATGGCAAGTTGAAGGGAAGCACTCACAAAAAATATGAATTCAGTTAATCAGCCACAAATCTAGTCTCAAACATTCAATGAGGAACGTGTATATGTCTGCATTCCTTTCTTTATGGAGATACTGGCAAAATTTTACTAAACAAATCCTCTAGAATTACTTTGACCTCTGAAAGTATATGCATTTAACAGATTTAGTTGTTTTTTAAGAGTGAAAGAATTTCTTAGGAAATGTTATGAAACAAATGTATTATTCCATTGGCAATGGAGATCACATTTAGAATAAGAAATACTGCTATTTAATCTCTCCTTTATTTATTATTTGTATTTATTTTTTTATTCATCGCATTCGATTCGAATCTTTAGAATCCGTTCCAAAACGTTTCACTCTGATTCGTTCCTGTCTCTTGTTGCAGGTTTACAACCAAGGTTATTATAGTTTTGAATTTTAAAATTCGTTTTATTTTAATATCGTTTTCAAATTTGCTATAAAGTTCAGGTTCGTTTTTATTGTAATGTTGTAGTGAAAACGGCGCCAAACACGTAGCCAATCAGAGCCCGCGAATGGACCTTTATCACAGCGGAATTGATTCCCGAAGTGCCCGTCGAAGCAGTGTATCGATTCTTCCGGTTATGTATATTTTTTAATATACTGTAATCACCTAGTTGAATAAAAGCCTGTTAAAATGAGCATCTGCAGGATGATTTCAAAATCCGGGCATTTTCAGAGACAGGCGAAGAGATAGTCTGATGATTACTGTGCACAGAATTTTCCAAACTTAAAGGCACAATATAAGATTTTTTTTATTAAAATATCCAAAAACCGTTAAAACAGTGTTATATATTTTGCAGACTTGTGTACTATCCCAAATGTTTCGAAGAATGTTTAAATCCAGAGAAATAAGCAATTTTAACTAGTGACACGGACCGTGTCCATAGTGTCATTGTGTCTCTGCTAGTCAAGTGTAACGGAGTAAAACAGTGTCACGTCAAAGCGCCCTGCCCTCCTTTCTGCCTTTCCAGTTTTCCCATCATCTCATACGGGTGCCATGGCTTTGACTCCCCCTTCTGCCGTGCGCGCTTTCTCAGGGACGCGATAAGCTACTGCTGCGTATCAGATCATTCCCGATCGCTTTTGATCGTGACGTTGGATATATTAATTGTTACCGGCGTAACATCGTTATTAACGATGACTCGTGCTGCTGTGCGCGTTCCCAGGCAACCCCGGTCATGAACGCGCACTGAACGCGCTCACTCGCCGCGTTTCATTTCTTCTGTTAGAGCCGGTGAACATTATTGACTATGGAAAGCTGAGCCTCGTGCATTCATACACCGAATACAGTAACTCAAAGGTCATTCAGAGCAACGAAAGGATTTTATTTGCACCACATTCGTGGTTCTCGACAAGGTGAGTACGGCTGGATTATTTTTTTTATATATCGTAGCTATATTTTTTTGCTGGCCGTTGGGATTAAAAATAGAGCTCAAGGAGATTTTAGTCACATTTCCGGTTGATCAAACAAATACAATGCCTGGCATATTGTTTAAACCGAAGGTGCGTGTTCAATATTTGTCCATGGTGTTTATAAATCCGGGTATTTTTTTTTTCTCCGATCCGCCGGTTTAAATGGACTGTAAGATTGTTTCTCAACAACAACAAATGCTCGTAATGTTTTACATTTAATTCAGAAACAGTTCGTATGATTATTGATTTATTTGTGTGAATATTGCAGACAAACAGCCGTAAAGTGTCGAGCTGTTTCAGATGACTAAATCTAGCCGAAGTCCTGTCAAGGACTAGTCTGGATTTGTCTTTTTTTGTACGTCACACCTGAACTAGATCTCCCTATAGCAAAGGAAAATTGCAAATCAGATCTCGTTTTTTTCCCTTGAAGAGCTGAAGTGAAGAGCTTCTCAGATGTTTCTCCTGAGGAAAAACATGTAATTTCACATGTCTCCCCTACACTTGCAGATCTCAACAACGTCTCAAATTGTGCTCAGGTTTGCCAGGATTACATGACAGAGATTCCAATATGAACTTAAATAATTCAGACCAAATGATATGATCTGCTATCCACATCAATTTTATAGATGCGTACAACTATCCTCTCATTTGTGTCTGCTTTTAGTAGAAACGACTGAGGCAAAGTTTGTGGTTGGAGTTCTCAGAAATGCTTTGTCTTTATTCAGTACTTTTAATTTGGTACTTGCTTCTTTTACTTTTAATGGTATGTATTAGTGATAGACTGATTAATCACGTAGCAGTCAGTGAACCTCTTCAGTGAACTAAAGAGAAGTTCTCGCCTGCTTTGTTGGCGGTGTTTGGGATTATGGTTCTCCCACTCACGATGACTCAAATCTCTAAATATTGAGTTTGCCATAAGGCATGAGTGTTTAATTCCTATTTTTGGACATCCTTAAATTTAAGAAAGCCGTAATCGGCTTGAATCAACATTTCATTTCAACACATTCTCATGGCAGCTATTTTATGTTTTGGCAAATTGGTGGCTAATTTGGATGAATTCATACAATCTCATTTGTACTTTTTTGTTTTCTGTTCATGCCCCATTGAGGGTTAGGGTTAGGCGTGGACCTTCATACGTACTTTTGTCTGAATCACATTGTACAAATTCATACGAAAGTGCCATCTCGTTGAAATAGTTTTCTTGTGAGATCGGGTTGGTTATTTTTAGGCTTTTTTTTTTAGACATGTACATGGCATGAATTGTGATGTCCACTAGTGTAGTCACGCTGTTTATGAGAAACACCTTGCATCACTTTATAGTGGATTAAGGAGTTTTACTTTAGCAGATATTCCCTGTACAAAACTACTCCACTGTAAATCATGGGTTTAGAGCCTTAGAAATCTTATCAGGGGAGTTTGAGCCTAGAACTAAGCTATAATTTGTTAGTTTACCACTTCTCATATTGGTAGAAATACCTCGCCCACACTTGCTGTCCTCAGAGTGTTTCGTTTTCCCAGCCTCCTCATTCTTCATGGCAAAATGCACTTAGGTAAGTGAAAGTGAGAGCGTGGTTTGTACTAAACAAATCGACCCTGGTTTGAATCTTTGGCAGGCTGCATTCTTAAAACAATTTTGGCATCTATGGTTCCATGAAGAACCTTTAACATCCATGGAAACTTTCCATTCCACTAAAGGTTCTTTATAGTAGAAAAATGGGTTATTAGAGTATTAAAATGTTCTTTAGACTAAGAAAAAAATATTCTTTTAAGAACTGGTCACTAAAAGCTTCTCTGGAGAACCCAAAATGGTTCTTCTATGGCATTGCTGTGAATACCTTCTTTTGGAACCTATGATATAAAGAGTACACGCTTAAAAATAAAGACTCTTTATTGACATTGAAGGTTCCACGAAGAACCTTTAACACCCATGGAATCTTTTCATTCCACAAAAGGTTCTTAATAATGGAAAAAGGTTCTTTAGATTATTCAAATGTTCTTTACAGCAAGAAAAACAGGTAGGCCTACTTTTAAGAACTGTTTTGCTGAAAATGGTTCTTCTACTGCAAAAACCCCCTTTTGTAGAATCTTTAACCATCGACCTCACTTGAACATTTAGAGCATCATCTTGGAGCGCAAATGGAGCGCAACAGTGTCTGGTAAAGCAGCCATATTTTGTGTTTATCTTTGAGTTTTGCCTTCTCTGTTGGCTTACGTTTAATTTTAAGTTCTAGTTCTGTCGTTGTACATCCTGGTTATCTTGGGGACAAGTTGAATCCTTGCCAGAGACTCAATGTCAATGTTAATCTTAGGGTTTAGTAGAGTGGAAGTACTTTTCCCCATCCATTTTATCATGCACCAGGTAAAAATGGGAAAGTCCAGTCACTTTGAAAAGTAACAACATGCCTTTGCTCAAAAAGTTGCATGATTTGAGGTACATGTCTGTAACATTATTTTGAGTTAGGGTTTGTTTGAATCCTCAACCCTAAGTATGCACCACCAATAAAGAAATCTAACACAAGACTCAGAGGTGCACATGCAGTAAACAAGTGCTTCAGAATTGACTCTGTAATGAGTGAGTGTCTGATAAATTCAAGGTATTCCCTTAAATATGTTGTTATTCCAATGAGCTGTTTATCCTATAGTGATTTGGAGCAATTAGTAGCTAATGCATCCGTCTTCAGTAGTGTTCATCTGTTGTTTCTCTGCATTGCCCGTGGCTGTTGATGGTCCTTATGGGTGCTTTCTTGAGGAGGGACTGATGCTCTTAATTAGATGTGCTCATAATACCACTGAGGACTCTTGAAGAAGGGGCCCGGAGCCCGTGAAGTGGCTTTAATGCCTTTTGGAATTCTGTGAATGTCTTTCAGTGAAAGCCGTGGATGTTTAAGCTGGCTTCAAGTGAGATCATTGGAAAAGCAGCCTTTTAAGGCAAAATTCCTGTTAATTGGTAACGTGCCGACGCAGTGGGGCCTTTGTCCTCCCTTCACTGGGACCTTCTGTCTGTGAAGAGTGATACACTGGGCTTTGGGCTCCGTTATGAATGACGTGCTTGTTTCTGTTGACTGGCTTTGAGAATTGGCATGCAATAAAAAGTGGCTGCTTCTTTTGAAATGCTATTATGTGAACGAGTGGCACGATTAGTCAAGGAAAGAGAAACCAGAGGACAACAGAGAACTCCCTCAGACTGAAATTTTGGGAAGCAGTTAGACCAAATTATATCAGTTGAACCACTAAGATATTCATAAGAGATATACAAAGGAATTTTTCATATCTGACTCAAATCTCCCATTAATGTTAACCTCCTCAAAATATATCTCTCTCCAATAAAATAACATACACTTTTTTTTACATTATTTTCATGATAGTAATTGTTGCACTGGCTTGAATGTATTTGTGTTATTTTATTTTTATTTATTTTATTTTATATTTTATTTTCAGAAACATCTGTTGATTCATGATGGATATGGTGTTGAGATTTTACAGGAAACTCCATCACCTTCTCTTTTATGTGTATATAAACTCTTGATATGAGATTACAGTAGACCTTGACGGGCGTTGAGTGCTTTACACGTGATTGAACAAGCGCCTCGTTTTGTGTGATTGGCAATGAAATTTGCATATGTAATGGTCACGCTATTGGCCTCTCTGGGTTTGGACAATGCAGCCGAAATTTGCGGTGGACACCCACAGATTTTGTTAAATTTTTAATGCAGCAGACGGCTAACTTCTGTTGTTGCGTGTATCTGCCTCTCCATGTTCTGTTGCACTGTCCCAGTTATGCGTCTAATTCGTTTCTACAAATGCTCAAGGACAGTTGTGCAAATTCATTGGAAAATGCTTTTTTTCTTCTTTTTTTCTGTGAGAATGTTGGTTGCGTTTTCATTTTGTCCCCTCTGACATGCTTTCAAACTTCTAATTATAGTGTTTATCATTCAGAATATGAAGTCACAGGCAGCAACCGTTTATGCAACTAAAATATTTCATCTGCATGTGTACATATAAACCAGCAATGAAAATCATTTGCTCTCTGACAGTGATTGTCTTGAATTTCTTCAATGAAGGTGTTGCATTTATTACAAAAGCTTTGACTGCAAAGGCTTATTTAGAGAAGATGCAACAACATTGAGAGGAGTTTGCCAGCGTGACATGCTTAAAGGGGTCATATGATGCTGCTAAAAAGAACATTATTTTGTGTATTTGGTGTAATGAAATGTGTTTATGCGGTTTAAGGTTAAAAAAACACATTATTTTCCACATACTGTACATTATTGTTTCTCCTCTATGCCCCGCCTTTCTGAAACGCGTCGATTTTTACAAAACTAATCGGTCTGAAAAGCGAGGTGTGCTCTGATTAACCAACTATCCAGTGCGTTGTGATTGGCCGAAAAGCTCAAGCGTGTGACGGAAATGTTACACCCCTTTAACTTTTATAAAGAATATCTCTTTGGATTTGAGACTTTAGTCTTTGCAACTTTACAGATCTTCTTTATGCACCAAGAGCTTGTAACACTCCAAAGAGAAAGGAAAATTTGAAATCGCATCATATGACCCCTTTAACATTTACTGTTGGATTGCCATTGAGCTTGAAACTTGTCAACTGTGATATATCTCATCCCTCGTAGAATTTCTAGTCGGTGCAAAAACTTTCTCTTAATCAAATCATCAGAGTCAGTTTGAATAGACACTTCAAATTCGACTCAAAACTGAATGTGAACGATGGATGTACGGTCTATCCAGTAGTTTGTACGGTCAAAGGTCATGTCCAGACCCACAACTTTGCGTAAAGTAAATGCTGTTCTTGAAGTTCTATACATACGTTTAACTATATTTACCCATATGAAACCATTGTTTTACCATATTTAAATGTGCAAACGTTTTGTTCACTGAATTATTATTATTATTTTCTTTGGAACAGCATAAGGTTAGCTAAACCATTAAAACCCTATTGAATGGCCTGTACTTCTATCCCTCACGTCTTTGCTTTAAAGAGTCAGTTTATATATATTGTAGCTTGAATTTAGTAGAGCTGGTCCGAATACCATTTTTTGAGCTTCGAAGCTTCGGTAGTAATCAACACCGAATATTAAAAGCTTCAGAGGGAGGGGGGCTGAACATATTATTCTCTCTAATAAAGGCAGGAATCTCTGTGTGTCTGTCTGTCTGTTTGCATTTTTATTATGTCAAGAACCGTTCAACCAATCGACTTCACGTGTGGCGGGTGTGTTGCTGCGGACCCAAGGGAGTGCTGTGTCGCATTTTGGTGCAATATGGACACGCGACACGTTCAGAATTAATAAACTTTTAATAAACTACAGAACAGCGCCTCACACCATGTCTACACCGGACGCGAGCGGCGCGACAAAATACTATAGAATCCATTATAATCCGCGATGCTGTCTACACTGGATGCGGCACGGCGCAACACGACAAATCCCCGACAGTAAACTGCTGCCTCGTTCTATCTAT
>NW_015624199.1:301623-303552 GCF_001515625.1 Sinocyclocheilus rhinocerous
TTTTTTTTTTTTTTTGTCTAAGGCCTGTAGTGCAGACATACTTTAGCTGTTTAACTGTCACGTCCGGTGTAGACACGGTGTCACACGGGCTGGGCTTATATGCTCTGAGAACGGACACTGTACTAGTTATACAAAACACACTGGTCTGTTGAGAGCAATACTTTTAATAAGGTAGCCTAACATTTTTCTAACAAACAAATCACTCCCAAATCAGAAATTAGTAGCACAGTAATTACTGACACCAAAGGGAAGGCTATTTAAATAAAAGAAGAACGAAAAATAAATAAACAAAGTTCAACGAACTATAATAAATAAAGAACACGGTAGCATACTTTCAATAACAGCATCACACATTTTAATTAACGAACAGTTTCAATAAAATTAAATGAATTCCCTTATATAGAATAAAACAAACTGTAATAGGCTAAATAGAACAAGGCTAGACAACTCACTGGCTAGACAACTCACATTTCAATAAACAAACTATTTCTTTACAAAGCGGCAGTCTGATTTTTCAAACTTGATGTGCTGTTGTGGTAGGCCAGTTTTAAATCGCATATTTGGCACACTGCATTTGTCTTGTCCTCACTCAATTTAAAGTGCTCCCACACAGCTGAGGTCTTCAGCATTTTTGTCTTCTCTTCCAGATGAACTGAATGTGAAAGTGACAAGTGAAAGTGACGTGACATGTGGCCAAGTATGGTTTCTGTACCCAGTACATTCTGTAACCCAATAACCTTTGGGTTACGAGTCCGACTCTCTAACCATTAGGCCACGACTTCCCCCAGTAAAATATTGAACTGAATCATGATGTTCATGACGTTCACTCATGAGCGATTCATATTCAAGCGCGAATGAGAACCGTTTCGCGGGGGATGCCAGGTGTTCGGGAAAAAAAAAAGAAAAAAGAATATTCGAATCTCAAAATTGAAAATCGAATGCCAACCCACCGAACGAATATTTAAATAATCGAATATTCTGGTCCAGCCCTAGATTTTATTAATTATCGTCACTAGGGATGTTCATTTTAACCGGTTAACCGTTAACCGACCGTGAAGAATTTTGACCGATGAATACGATCAGTTAAACGGTTTAAAAAGGTCATTTAATTATTTTTTATTTTTTAGTAATTTATCAAAATATTTTAAAAGGTTTGCTGCATGGTTGAAACACGCTAGGCGTATAAAAAAATTCGTTTTTTAGAGGAAAAAAAAACATAAGTCACGTCTAAGTCGCATTTTATTATTTCATTCAGACGGGTCACAGACACTTATCCTTTTTAATTAAATTAAATTGTAATTTAAAATAATCTTGTCGGTTAGCGGTTAATAATCGGTTAACGAGCGTCGGTTGTCGGTTAGGAAAAATAACCGAAATGAACATCCCTAATTGTCAATCAATGTGTCCGAGACCCATTTTTGGTCACTGGTAAGTTTGAAGAGGACGACCCCTCTGAACTCTCACGGCAGTGGACCCATCTGTCCTCATCTGATGTCATTTGAATGGAGGACATGGTGGTAGTGGTCCATTCGGGGGAACACAGCTGAAACCAATGCTGCGTCTCTCATTCAACACACAATCAAATGTTTCCGTATTCGCGATGTATTTGAATGCCAAAATATTCTTTATTATGTAGCCTACTTCACTCGCATTCCAATATCCACGTAAAACAAAATGGTTTGCATAACATCATTCATGGCGGTACGATGATAACGGCACAGATTTTACTACGTATTTAAACTGAGCAGTGTGTTTTTTCCATATGTTTGACTGACTGTATTTTATTATGATAATGAGCAGGCTGCGTTGTCAAGGTAGCAATGCTTAACTGTGTGCGTGCATACGGCGCCGGCGCAATCACTTGAATTTTTTTCTTCTAACAGTGGTAAAAAATACTCCTTTTAGTCAGTCAGATAATCGGAATTGTAA
>NW_015624199.1:304018-319444 GCF_001515625.1 Sinocyclocheilus rhinocerous
TCACTCAATGTGTCCGAGACCCATTTTTGGTCACTGGTAAGTTTGAAGAGGACGACCCCTCTGAACTCTCACGGCAGTGGACCCATCTGTCCTCATCTGATGTCATTTGAATGGAGGACATGGTGGTGGTGGTGGTCCGTTTGGGGGAACACAGCGCTACTGTGTCCGCACAGAGTTCAGGGCCACTTCCTGTCAACCCGGCGAGCGAGGCCACAGATGCTTCACGTCTCGTTTCAATCCTCCCTCTGTTCTCTCCTTCCGTTATGTGACAGGAAAACAAGGATGGATGGATTGGATTTGTATTATTAAGTAGGCCTGTATGATTATGAAGTGCCACTCAGCTCAGCCATTGATGTGGGCTTTTGAACGGGCTTTGTGCACCCGGCCAAATGATATCTGAATGCTGCTTACTGAAAGCTGATGACTATTTTAAGTTTTGGTCATTTTTTATCTCAAAAATAGCTTAACTGTTGAGTCATAGTTTTGGAGTCTTGTTATCTAAACTGCTTGCAGTCTTTTAACTGAAGCTGTTATAATGGACCTTGCTGAGGTTAGGAATGACTCAAATGTGAAGAAACTATCCAGTAGTTTGTAAGGTCAAAGGTCACGTCTAGACCCCACCCACATGCAATCTGCACATGCAGAACTTTGTATACTTAAGCGTATAAAGCCAATGTTTTACCAGATCTAAAATAGTGTATAAAAAGTTTGCAGATTCCAGTCTACATCGTTTTGTCTACTTGAATTTCTTTGGAACAGCATAATGTTTTGTTGGCTAAACCATTAAATCCCTATTGAACGGACTGTATTTCTGTCTTTCATGGCTTCGTTTTTCATTTGCTATAAGTTAAATTTGGCGTCCACACTCTCTAAGGTCAACAGAGGAACAGTTTCCTTTACTTGCTTGTTATTAAAACTTAACTTTGAAATTTTTAGCCCAAAAATCTATAATTTATTTACTTTGTATTTGTAATCCTTAATCCATTAATCTGTTATCCATAATGAAATTGGTATAATTACATTTTATTTTGCAGAATATTGACTCAAAGTTCACAAGAAAAACAATTATTTGTCAAAATGTTCATTATCCATTGTCAAACCTGCCAAAAATCTGTCATTTATTTGCTTTGTATTTGAGGTGAATGATCTGTAATATCTTCTGGGACACTGGCATATGTGATAATTAAATGTTTTTGACATCTTTGTGATATTTATCAAGACAGGAAGACTTGTATTCATGAGTTCATCCTGTGGTATTGCTTGCAAATATCCCATTTCACCTCACTGTCACCTTTCTGGGTGTCGTGGTTGCCGAGGGCAGCTGACAGTGGTCTTGCGTACATACGCCCACATCATTCAGCATGGAAAAATCCATACATGTGAACAACCCGAGACCGCTTGGGGGGGTGTTTTGTGTAGAGATGAAGTTGTTGTAGGTTTTTGTTTCATTTGGGAGTTCAGAAGACGCTAGTGCTAGGTTCACTCAGTTGACAGTCTACTTAATATTAATTTGTGCGTGAATATTAATGAGGTTTTCTCATTATCTCCCAATCCTTAAGGAAAATGCTTAGTGGCTTCCTGACTTAAAAGCCAGAAAAACCTAAAAATCCCAAACCTCTCAGAATCACATGCTCATGCAGCAGACGTTTGGAATTTGCCTTTAAGTGAATTATTTGTCAAAATGTTCATTATCCATTGTCAAACCTGCCAAAAATCTGTCATTTATTTGCTTTGTATTTGAGGTGAATGATCTGTAATATCTTCTGGGACACTGGCATATGTGATAATTAAATGTTTTTGACATCTTTGTGATATTTATCAAGACAGGAAGACTTGTATTCATGAGTTCATCCTGTGGTATTGCTTGCAAATATCCTATTTCACCTCACTGTCACCTTTCTGGGTGTCGTGGTTGCCGAGGGCAGCTGACAGTGGTCTTGCGTACATATGCCCACATCATTCAGCATGGAAAAATCCATGCATGTGAACAACCCGAGACCGCTTGGGGGGTGTTTTGTGTAGAGATGAAGTTGTTGTAGGTTTTTGTTTCATTTGGGAGTTCAGAAGACGCTAGTGCTAGGTTCACTCAGTTGACAGTCTACTTAATATTAATTTGTGCGTGAATATTAATGAGGTTTTCTCATTATCTCCCAATCCTTAAGGAAAATGCTTAGTGGCTTCCTGACTTAAAAGCCAGAAAAACCTAAAAATCCCAAACCTCTCAGAATCACATGCTCATGCAGCAGACGTTTGGAATTTGCCTTTAAGTGGAAATATGACAGCAGAGCATCTTTTTAAAGCAAATTCTTCTTTTGGTGTGCCATTTGAATATTTAAACAGTAGTGTGAGCTGTAATGGAAATCACTTTGCTCTCCTCAAGTCTGTTATGGAAATGTGGAGGGTCGGAGGCTGTTATGTTTGATGGCTGGATGAATCGCGGGTCATCCACGGGGCATTTGATTGCAGGGCTGATTTGTCCTTGGCTGTTGTTTTGGTGCACATGAAGGGACCATCACCATGCTTGTGCTTCAGTCTCCTTCACTGAATGAGAAGATTCAGCAGCCTTCTTTCTTTAGTCATGCCTGTTTCCTTTTTTTTTTTTTTCATTTCCAGTGGAAGTCAGTCTTTTTTCCAAGTGATCAGTAATCAGCTGATTCTGAGTGTTCGCTGTGCCGATGGGTCGTGCCCTGACTTGCTTGCAGAATGTGATTGTAGCTACAGCATAACTGAAGAGGCAGATATAGACCAAAGCAGCACGGTTCAGAAAGTCAAGTCAAATCAAATTACTTTTTTTTTTTTTTTTGGCGGTTTAAAGCAGCTTTACAAGAATAAACAGGATAGTAACAGTGTCAGTGCTGTATAATCCGTAATGAAACCAATTCAATTTCAGCTATTAAGTAGCTATACAATAGATAATAGTGTCATTATTCAGCTCAGTGCAGTTCAATGTTGATTCAGTTCAGTATCAGTGTGAATGTTGCAAAGTCATTATCCAGCTTAATTTAATTCAAGTTTTATTGTCATCCAATAGTGTCAGTGCGGCTAAATCGATGATGTATATAAATTTTCTTCTAAACTCCTAAAATCCCATCCAACTTTTCAGATTTTTAGTAGTATTACATAAACTGGTAGTTAACCAATATTGATTTTTCAGAATTTGAAAGCTGGCAAAATTGCCTAGTATTACAAAATAATATTTATTTAGTTATTTGCAAAAATTGGGAAACTGATTAGAGAAAACTGGGAAACTTTCATTATCCATTGTCAAAGCTGTTTTGTTTTTTTCCTGTATTGATTCAAAGAACTAACAACTCCATCAGTTGGTCAAGTGAATATGGTTATCATCCGAAAATTCCCAAAATAGCCAAATATCATTCCATTCATTTATAATTTAATAATTTTCACCTTAATTTATACGCTTTGTGTTTAGTTGCAGAATTCCTGAGGTGCTTCCTGTTTAGCTCAAACTCTAGCACTAGCAACACCGAGGTCATTGGTTCGATTCCCAGGGAATGCATGAACTGATACAATGTATACCATTAAGCTTTGAATAAAACCATCTGCCAAATTCTACAACAATGGTGTGTTCACACTAAAAAACAAGAAGACGTAGTGCACTTCAAGCACCCGGATGATGTATTTAACTATAAAAGTGTTAAATGTTGGAAACTTTATTTAGAGCACACTAATCCATCATGCATTTGAAATGTCATTTCAACAGCAAATTTGCCATCTGAGATGATACCACCCTTGAAAGTTCATGCAGTAGATGATTGAGTGCATTGTACAGTGTGGGTGCAGAGTGTTTGTACAGGTGACCGTGATTTCACCAAGTACAACATGTTCCCGGATCAACATCCTTGTTGATCCTGGAACAACATTCCAATTAACCAATCAGAATTGAGGGATAACTTTTCAGGAAATATCTGTTTTAGGCTTACGATCAGGGTTAGGTGCTTCTACACCCTTGTTAATCAGCTATCATTTCACACTGATTTTAGGAATAAATTATGGGTAGGGTTAGGTTTAGGGGTAGGGATTGGGTTTAGTCTATATTTTTGGACAGTAATGTTGATCCAGGATCAACAAAAGATGTTGATCCAGGAACATGTCTTACTTACTGTGCAAAATCACAGCGACCATTTGTACATCATTTGGCGTGCCAGACTATCCACAATCCTGACGTGAGATCCAGCATTTAGAGAAGTCGCTGTGAGAAATGCGGCAAGCATTGCTGTGGTGAGTTTTTGAGGGCTGCAGCAGGTTCTCTGTTTTTAAATAGTTTTTGCTAAGTCAGATACTCATCTCGTATCTGGTTGGTTTAATTCAAAGTTTAGAACCCTATGACGTATTGAAATGGCAAGGTTTGGACATTTACTGTTGTCTGTTAGTATGCTAGTTGATATAGCAGAGAAATGGTTCTTCACTGATATTGTAAAACACATTCTTGGTAACCGATAGAGAAGCCATTCCTGACTCCAGGGAAGGTGGAGACTGATAACATGTATAGTAAAGTAATGGAATGTGTGCCCTATGGGCTCATCTCTGTGACTTCAACATGCCCTGGTTGTGTGAGAGATGGAGAGATGTCAGGACTCGTCTCTTCATGCGGCTTGCATTCCAGAACTACTGCAGGGATGAGTGATCTGCTCATTTTGGTGAACATACACTACCGTTTAAAAAAAAAAAAAAGTCTCTGATGCTCACCAAGGCTGCATTTATTTGATTAAAAATACAGTAAAACAGTGAAATACTAATACAATTTAGAATATCTGTTTTCTATTTGAATTATATTTTAAAATGTAATTTATTTATGTGATGTAAAGTTGAATTTTCTGCATCATTACTCCAGTTTTCAGTGTCACATGATCCTTCAGAAATCATTCTAATATGCTGATTTGCTGCTCAAGAAACATTACTCATTATTATCAATGTTGGAAACAGTTGTGCTGCTTCATATTTGTATGAAAAGTGTAATATTTTTTCTTTGATGAACAAAGTTCAAACGAACAGAATTTATTTTAAATACACATTTTTTTAAAACATTCTAAATGTCTTTGTCCCTTCTGATTAGTTTAATGCATCCTTGCTGAATAAAAGTTATAATTTCTTTCAAAAATCCTCTGACACACCCTTTATAAGAACTGTGCCATGTGTAATGGCTAGTAATAAGTAGGGCAATAAGCATTGTATAATTCTGCAGAATTTGAATGTCTGTCTTTTTTTCACAAAATTCTAAATATACTCTGCCTTTAATTAATTTTAAAGGGGTCATATGATGCTTTTTTAAAGATCATTATTTTGTGTATTTGGTGTAACAGAATCATGAATTACATTTGTTTGGATTTTTGGCTCATTTAACAATGCGAGTATAGTACTTTCAGTTCAATATATTAAACCTTACTATATTTAAACCTTACTATAATAATGTTGCACAAATTTATGTTAATGACAGCCTGATTTATTTTTATTTTATTTTTTTTTTATGCATGGACTGAAAAAAACATGGTGTAGAAACAATTTTCACTCAGAAATTGCTTGTAAATTTCACAAATAATTTCAAAGTAACGGCAGGTAACACTGAAGTAAATGTGAAATTTTGAAGTAGAACAACTGAAACAGTATTTTTTTCTAATTTGCTCATTTGTTTGTACTACTTTTATTTATTTACTTATTTAATTTAAAAAAAATTTATATTTTGACAGCGTTCCTCCTTTAAATCCATTCTTCAAATTTCACAAATTTCCCCCAACAATCTCTGCAGAAAACATGCAAATTCCGTATGGGCTTAGTAATGCTAAATGACCCATTTCTTCAACCCTTTCGCTCTAACAACATCTTGCACAGAAAAACAGGAGCTCTGAATCATGGGAATCCAAGCAAATCAGAAGCTATTGACCTGTGCCAGGCTTAAGTCAGTGCTGACTTTCATTGAAATGCTCCCTTCAATGACGAAGTTGCCAGAACAGAAGGATGCAAAGAGGGTCATCTACGAGTTTCACATCAAAGACTCCCTCTTCCCTCTTCCTTTGAAGGGCTTAGACTTGGAGGTAACGCTTATCTCTCGTAATGTGCCGCCGGATAAATGTGATGCTCCATTTTTAATCTGCAAGCAATTCTCTTTGGCTGTATCTTCATGGGAAGAGACTTCGCTGCAGAAAAGAGAAAACATGAGAACAGACCACTGAGTTAAAAAATCTGAAAGTGTAGTTCTGTCCACATGCTACACGTCTGGCTGTGAAAGAAACGGTTTCGTCTTTCTTGCTGCTTTCTTTTTTTCATTAAGGAAATCATCAAGGGAAAGATAAACCCCAAAGGATCCATGTATCTCTTCCACTCTCTCACAGTATCACTTGCACACACATCCCCCCCAGCCGCCCTTGTTTCTCTCTTAATACTCCTGACCGCAGATCTCTGCTCTTTGCACACACACCATGACCATATTTAGATGCAGGAAAGAAGCGTGCTTGTATGATTATTTACAGATGACAGCAGGAGACCGTATAGGAGCATGACTCACTGGTGTTGCTGTAGGATCAAGAACGCTGAATGCAAATGCAATAAACCAGCCTATTAATTACCAGCACTGGTATATATTTCAGCCATATGGTGCAATCTTTCATATTTGTTGGTTTACAGGGCTCGTGGGTAATTTTAATTCATCATGGCCTTATAAGGCCTCACAGATGAAATGTTCAGGCTTTACCCTGAAAAGAAGTAAGAAATATTTTGCATAAAGAAAATAAGGCCTATTTTTAGAACCAGTAAAAAAAAAATTGCACTATTTTCATGACAATTAAGCATGTTTCTGCATAAATTCTAAGTACTAAAATATAACTGTGCTAAATGTCAGAAAAGCTTTAAAAATTATGAAATTCAGAAAATGTTTTCTCAAGTTCAGAAAATAGTGCCTTTTTCTTTCCAGTATTGACAAACTTTGGGCAGTACATATCCAAATGGCTTGTGCTTTTTTAAAATAATTAAAGTCTATTGAATAAAATAAACATAATTAAAATAAACGTTAACTGAAAATAAAATAAAAAATATATATATAAAATATTAAAAAATATATAAATAAAATATTTAAAATAAATGACAAACAAAAAAATTACTAAAGTTTTTTATCTAAAATTAAAAAGAAAAAATATATGATTGTACATTATTGATAATGATAGTAAAATAACACTGCTACAGACGTCAACTACACAAATTTTGACTTCATGCTCCAAGAAAAAATAAAGCTTAATTTTCTTTAATGCAAAATATAATTTGTTTTTTCTGTGGATGAACTATAACCAGGACAGGAGAATAACCAGGAGAATCTCATGACCGTTTTCATGAGATTCTCCCAAGAACTGAGTTTTATCATGAAGTTTAAGATGCCCTGCAGTTCTCCTCAAGATATCTTGGCTCAGAGTTTAGAGAATGTGATATGTTTACACTGTACACACATACTAACACCTCTTTGTGAGCTCTCTGTAGCGAAGAAAATGGTTTTGTTATGATGCAGGTTTTATTTTTACGCAGGCTTCTTACTTTCAGCATGAATTCCACAGCGCTTTCGTGTCATCTAGTAACAAGACAGCTGGACGGTGAACGATAAGTTTGCTAGGCATGAATCATTGGGACCATTTCCAAACTTGTTAGTTTTTGCAGTTGTAGTTGTTGGCTTGCATGTTTGCTGCGTGTCCTAAAGTCAGACTGTTGTGGCGTAACAAATACAAACGCAGAGGAATTTACACCGGTAAAGCCATGTTTATTCATGCAAATGCCTTTGTGATGTGTAATACTGCCACACCTTTCATGCAAAGCAGCAATAGTACTGCTCAGATATGCTAGATATGCAGGATATGATTGATCAAAGGCAGGTACATGGTGTTTCTGAATATTGTCAGCTCGTGTGGACACAGTGTCATTGCATACCAGGTTCAATTTGGTGTAACAAAAGTGTGTTATGTTGCTTTTTAAAATGCATGATCCTTTTGCTGAATGCTGTTAGCTGAATCAGAATGACGTTTTCTGACTATCCAGACTCTAGAGACATGCAGTTTCACCCTCTATTAGAAAATACAAATGTAACATTGTAGACCGCAGAATGTCAGTCTCTTATCTAATACAAACATGTGCGTTATCAAATTCATAGTTTGATTTAAGCATAAACAGTGTAACTTGCCTGGCATTTTCATGACATAGTTGGAGTAGTCTGACAGTTCAGCCTCTGGCTCAACTAATAGCCTGAGTTAGGACATGTCTGTTTGAGAAACCTGTTTGAAAAGGATCAGTTGTGTTTGCATTGCTATTACTATAGAGTTGTAACAGTCGGGTTCCGCAAGTAAAAATCCCATTCATTTTTTTCCATGGGGAATTGAACTCCTAAACCTTAAAAGACAGACCTATTGAGCTACGAGGTGTTAAACCTGTCCAAGCCTGTGTGAGTTTCTTTCTTCAGTTGAACACAAAATAAGATGGGCTAATTTAAATTAAACACTAAACCAAAATCAATCACTTTAAAAGGCTGCAATTGAATTTAGGCCAGTATTTGCAATGCATCGTGGGATTGTAGTTTTTTCCCCTTATTAAATTCGTTAAGTTCACAGTCTTGTACCTTCATCTTCTCTTTTTATCTGATATTCAAGTTCTTTTTTTTGCTTCAAATCAAATTTTGTAATATTCTGATTCATTTCGTAGCTGGTTGGTTTGGTTCATGGCTTATAACGCTTTAATGACGGCTTTTTTTTTTTAATCGCAGTGGGAAAATAATAATAGGAAAAGTATTTCATGTGCTGTTAATAAAGTGGGTGGGACTTGTTCCCCTCGTATATTCATTCACTCATACACTATTGCTTATACTTAAGGTTGCCTAGCAACCACCGACAACAGCCTTGTGGAAATTTTTCCTTTTTCTATAAAGTCATTTTCTATAAAAAATTGAGAAAATTGGTTCTCGTTGTGCCAAACACCCTTTAATAGCAACTACATCCATGTCTTAAAGGGTTAGTTCACCCCAAAATGAAAATTCTGTCATTAAACGCGCGCTTTCCCCCTAACGTAAACAACGCCGATTACGTTCTTGGGTACTCTCCAAAATGGCAGAAGACGTAACTCGGGGGAGAAGAATTGCTAAATAAATTGTTATTTTTGTTTTCTTTGCGCACAAAAACTATTTCTCATAGCTTCGCAAAACTGAAGTTGAGCCACTGATGTCACATGGACTGTTTTACCGATATCCTTAATACGTTTCTGGACCTGGGAACATTTCAGTTGCGTTGCTGTCTATGGAGGATCAGAGAGCTCTCAGATTCCATCAAAAATATCTTAATTTGTGTTCCGAAGATGAACGAAGGTCTTACGGGTTTTGAAAGACATGAGGGTGAGTAATTAATGACAGAATTTTCATTTTGGGGTGAACTAACCCTTTAACTTGACATGTCCCGCTGTGTATTTTTCACATTACTCCATGTTTTCCCCCTGCGTTCTCAAGTGTAAATGATATAAAGCAGTCCAGCCCACTGATACTCTGTCAAATATGCTTTTATAATGGCGTAAATGTAGCAGAATCTCATCCCTTTCATACTGGCCAGTACTAAAAATGCTAGTATGGCTGGTAATGCAGTGATTAGTATCTGCCGATCCTGTCAGCGGTCACGGAGAGATTACAGTCGTGGGCTTTCTGTGAATTAACATGAAAATGTTTTTCCTGGATTATTGGATTTACCTCCATGCAATGTTTTCCTTTTTAGCCCTTAATTTGATTAAGGAAACGTGCTTTGTTTTGTAGCTTTTAGCCCTGGAAATACATGCTATTCAAGCAGATCAGTTTAATAACATCAGTTCCAATGAAAGGTTTGCAAATGCCAAGTTCAGCAGATGAAAATAAGAGACACACCCAGTTTCTTTATTTCACATAAGGCATTTTAAGATTTAAATAAACCGGTGATGGCAGGTGAAAAATGATCACATTGTAAACCAAAAACAAAATTCTACACACTCACAGTTTGCCTGAAGATTTGCATGTGCGTAAAAAGATATTCATGATGGCATTAAGTAAAATGCAATTACTGCTGACATATGATTTCAATGTATCTGTTGTAGAAAATAAAATCATTTGAATATCACATTAAAATGGCACACACCATTACACATACCAGTTTAGTATCTGTAATTTTTAAGACTGTTTGCATGTGAAACCAGTTCAGATGCAATTCATACTTATCTGATTGGGTGTACAGTAAGTACCTGCATCCCATTATGGATTTAGTTGTTTCATGGCTTTAGGTTTAGGGAGGGACAGAACACGTTTGCATGTAATGTAGTAAGGAAATGAGCGACAGAAACTCTGATTCATTTACTTGCAAATGTATTAACACATGCTGTCAGTGCACCGGGCCAGAGCGTGCTGGCTTCAGCATGTAAAATATAAGCCGCACACTTGATCTGACACACGTGGCTGATTACAGAGAGAAGCTTCCGCTCCGCACAGTGAGCGGCCCAGATATCTTCCGTTCAGCCTTAAATGATTTCATGTGTGTTGGCAGCCGATTAAGGGGTGAACAGGTTTTTAGACATTTTATTAGAGGTGCAAGCATTAATATTGCTTTTGAAGCATGTAAGAAAGTATTTTCTGGTGTCCCAGCTTAATGTTGACAATGCGAACTATCATAAGTGTACATAAGATGATACAGGTTTAGGAAACCTGTATGAAAACAGTCATTACATTTGCAATTTATTTGCATATTATTTGGAAAATGAATAAAACCAATTATTTTTGACTGTTATGGCATTTTATTAGGGATGCATGATATAAAAATTCTGGCCGATACTGATTATTTTCAAGTTATGGTCAGTAACCGATAAATGGCTGATATTAAAATTGGATGCTATTTTGTCTAAATTTAAAGTAAAACACTAAACCAAAATCAATCACTTTAAAAGGCTACAACTGAATTTAGGCCAGTGTTATTTTAGTATTATTAAATATACTATCATAGTATTTATTATTATATACTTTCAAAGTATTTTTTAACTTTTATTATATTTCTAGTTTTTGTTTTAATTTGAAATCTGTTGTAATTTTTATTTTAGGAATTTTAGTACTTCAACCTAAACTTTAGTTTATTTCAGTTAGTTGCCAAGGCAACACATAGTTTTTGTGTAAGGTTGCATCTAATATTTGTGTTTTACTTTATTTGTGCTTTATTTCAATAAACAGAATCCATGTTTTCTTCTTTTTTTAAACCAATAACACTGATTTAGGCATTATTATGTACATTGTTAAACAATGGATATTCATTTTGTGATTTGCTAAAGATTTGTGTTATTAAATTATTAGAAGATTAACAGCTAAAAATAAAATTTCTGTCATTTACACACCGGTTTTACATTCTTTCTTCTGCAGAACACACATACAAATATATATATTTCATAGAAATTTTTCAACATACCATTTTTTTTTACAATCCACAGAACAAAGACCAGTTTGGAATGACATTAGGGTGAGTAAATGATTACATAATTTTAATTTTGTTACTAATATATTGTGCATCCCTACATTTAATTGAACAAAAGTGGCCGGATTTGATTCCTATACCTCCCATATGAGCACCATAGCTCAGTGTATGTGGACTGATTTTCACACAAATGCTATTCAAACCCTCTAGCTATAGACCGGCCGATTCATTTGTGTTGTGATTCCTCGAGGGAGCATTAATACCGACCCAATATCATCCTGTGCTGAAAAGCAGCCTGTCCAGACAGAAGGTCTGAATTCTTATCTGATCGTCTGGCTGTTTGACGTGATCCTTCACCTCTCTCAAAGACCCTCGCCTTCCCGTTCATCTGCTCAGACACTCCTGGAATTCCAATAATCACTTCCATGGCAACCCTTGACCCGGTCTCTTCAGATGGAGTAAATATTAACTCGAGCTGTTTCTCGCTGACTGGCTGCGTCTAGGAGTCAGATCTTGACAGTGTCCGGTGTGTTTACTGTACATTCAGAGTTCTTCAAATCAAACTAGCTTTAACTTCCTGTCGATGCATGTTGTTTAGTATGTCAGGATTCTCTTGTTTTCGAAGGGGTCGTGGCCAGTTTTGGGCAGGTAGTGCACACATGCTGTATTGTAAATTCTGTGTAATGATTTACTGAAGTGACAATAACAGGGAAGCATGCATGAAGAAGAGGAGGAGGAGGAGGAGGAGAGGAGGTATGTAAACATGGAGCCTGAGCTCTATCCTCTCACCGTCTTTCTCCGTGTTAGTGGGTAAACATGTCTTTAGGGATGAATAGCAAATAGTTCAACTTCTGAACGTGACAACAGAAAACATATTGAGGAAAGCAGGATGGATACATACATATGTGCATGCATACCAGTCAAACGTTTGCAATAATTAAGTTTTTTTTCTTTTTTTGAAGTCTCTCTCATGCTCACAGAGCATTTATTTTATAAAAAAATGCATTAAAACATTAAAATTGTGAAATTTCTACAGTATAAAATAAGTTTTCTACTGTAAATGTATCTTAAAATGTCATTTATTCCTCTGAAAGCAAAGCTGAATTTCAGTCTTCAGTGTTGCATGATCCTTCAGAAATCATTCACTGATTTGGTGATCAGTTATCATCAATAATTGGTGTTCAGTTTTTAAGAATGGTTCTTATTATCAATGTTGAAAACCATTATTTCTGCTTAATATTTTTGTGGAAACTGAAAAAATATGGAATCCATTTTTTTGTTTGTTTGTTATTTGTTTTGTTTTTTTAGGAAGTTCAATGAACAGTGTTTATTTGAAATAGAAATCTTTTGTAACATCATAAATGTCTTTACTTTTGATCAATTTAATGCGTCCTTGCTGAATAAAAGTATTAATTTCTTTAAAAAAAATTATTTAGCCCAAACTTTTAAATGGTAGTGTAAAACGGTAGTGTAAAAAAGCTTAAATGGTAGTGTAAAAAAATGTTTTCAACATTGATGATAAGAAATGTTTTTTGAGCAGCAAATCGGCATATTAGAATGATTTCTGAAGGATCATGTGATCATATATGTGTAGATATATATTTGTCTGTATATGTTTTTAAATATATATATATTTTTTTATATTTCCTTTAACATTTCATATAACATTTGATATTTTTATATAATAAATTTTTTATACTTTTATATTATATATTTTTTATATACATTTAACCATGTCCATGGATTAATATGTAAAATTGCATATTTTTGTTTCCATTGTAGAGTAAATGAGTTTTTTTTTTTTTACACATTTTTGTTGACAAAATCTTGGTCCTGAAGGAAAACCAGTCAAGGATGGGTTTGAGAAGCACTGTTATTGTAATGCATTTGGCCATTTATCCAAGACAACTTGCATTGCATTTAAAGTTTAGATTTGCTTGGCTTTACAAGTGCACGGCCCCATTATACATAGTTAACATGTAATGTTTCTTTACTGTGGTGGTGAGAAACATCTGTACTGAAGTGTTATTGAGGTACATAGCTGTAAACATGTCGACCTTAATGAACTTCTTCAGAAGACTCTTCAAACTCCATGACCGCAGATAACCTGAAAGAGAAAGCTGACTGAAAACTGATTGATAATGGCTGCAATAGCACCTCAATTGGAAATGCCTCACTATTCAGACTGCTTGTCTTGTAATTCCTACAGTCCTGTCTTGGAGTTTGTTGAGTTGGATTTGCGCCCCAGATGGAATGTTATCATGGCATAGTGATTACAGAATGAATGTTGATAATCTCGCTCCAGAACAAGCGTCAGGATTACAGCTCGACTGGTATGCTGTGTAGCAAGTAGCTAGAAATTATATAAAACTATATATACATCCACATGTGAACAAAACATTCAATAGTCATCATTTTTTATATTTACATTTTATATTATTATGTTATTTTATGTCAGGATTCTCTTGTTTTCGAAGGGGTCGTGGCCAGTTTTGGGCAGGTAGTGCACACATGCTGTATTGTAAATTCTGTGTAATGATTTACTGAAGTGACAATAACAGGGAAGCATGCATGAAGAAGAGGAGGAGGAGGAGGAGGAGAGGAGGTATGTAAACATGGAGCCTGAGCTCTATCCTCTCACCGTCTTTCTCCGTGTTAGTGGGTAAACATGTCTTTAGGGATGAATAGCAAATAGTTCAACTTCTGAACGTGACAACAGAAAACATATTGAGGAAAGCAGGATGGATACATACATATGTGCATGCATACCAGTCAAACGTTTGCAATAATTAAGTTTTTTTTCTTTTTTTGAAGTCTCTCTCATGCTCACAGAGCATTTATTTTATAAAAAAATGCATTAAAACATTAAAATTGTGAAATTTCTACAGTATAAAATAAGTTTTCTACTGTAAATGTATCTTAAAATGTCATTTATTCCTCTGAAAGCAAAGCTGAATTTCAGTCTTCAGTGTTGCATGATCCTTCAGAAATCATTCACTGATTTGGTGATCAGTTATCATCAATAATTGGTGTTCAGTTTTTAAGAATGGTTCTTATTATCAATGTTGAAAACCATTATTTCTGCTTAATATTTTTGTGGAAACTGAAAAAATATGGAATCCATTTTTTTGTTTGTTTGTTATTTGTTTTGTTTTTTTAGGAAGTTCAATGAACAGTGTTTATTTGAAATAGAAATCTTTTGTAACATCATAAATGTCTTTACTTTTGATCAATTTAATGCGTCCTTGCTGAATAAAAGTATTAATTTCTTTAAAAAAAATTATTTAGCCCAAACTTTTAAATGGTAGTGTAAAACGGTAGTGTAAAAAAGCTTAAATGGTAGTGTAAAAAAATGTTTTCAACACTGATGATAAGAAATGTTTTTTGAGCAGCAAATCGGCATATTAGAATGATTTCTGAAGGATCATGTGATCATATATGTGTAGATATATATTTGTCTGTATATGTTTTTAAATATATATATATTTTTTTATATTTCCTTTAACATTTCATATAACATTTGATATTTTTATATAATAAATTTTTTATACTTTTATATTATATATTTTTTATATACATTTAACCATGTCCATGGATTAATATGTAAAATTGCATATTTTTGTTTCCATTGTAGAGTAAATGAGTTTTTTTTTTTTACACATTTTTGTTGACAAAATCTTGGTCCTGAAGGAAAACCAGTCAAGGATGGGTTTGAGAAGCACTGTTATTGTAATGCATTTGGCCATTTATCCAAGACAACTTGCATTGCATTTAAAGTTTAGATTTGCTTGGCTTTACAAGTGCACGGCCCCATTATACATAGTTAACATGTAATGTTTCTTTACTGTGGTGGTGAGAAACATCTGTACTGAAGTGTTATTGAGGTACATAGCTGTAAACATGTCGACCTTAATGAACTTCTTCAGAAGACTCTTCAAACTCCATGACCGCAGATAACCTGCTGAAAGAGAAAGCTGAA
>NW_015624199.1:319533-341602 GCF_001515625.1 Sinocyclocheilus rhinocerous
TTAATGAACTTCTTCAGACTCTTCAAACAACTCCATGACCGCAGATAACCTGAAAGAGAAAGCTGACTGAAAACTGATTGATAATGGCTGCAATAGCACCTCAATTGGAAATGCCTCACTATTCAGACTGCTTGTCTTGTAATTCCTACAGTCCTGTCTTGGAGTTTGTTGAGTTGGATTTGCGCCCCAGATGGAATGTTATCATGGCATAGTGATTACAGAATGAATGTTTATAATCTCGCTCCAGAACAAGCGTCAGGATTATAGCTCGACTGGTATGCTGTGTAGCAAGTAGCTAGAAATTATATAAAACTATATATACATCCACATGTGAACAAAACATTCAATAGTCATCATTTTTTATATTTACATTTTATATTATTATGTTATTTTATTATATAATAATATTTATATAAACATTTTCCAAATGCTATATATGCTGTTATTGCTATATTTTCATTTAAAGGGGTCATATGATGCTGCTAAAAAGAACATTATTTTGTGTATTTGGTGTAATGAAATGTGTTTATGTAAGTTTTAGTATTTTTTTTTATATGTATAATAATAATAATAATAATAATAGAAGTTATTCAAAATATTAATAGATGCTATGTAAATAGTATAGGAATAATATTAAAATAACAGTGAGGGTAGAGCTATAGCTTTATGCTTTATATAGTTCTTTTTGCTGGAATGATTATGTGAACAGGTTTTTATCGCGCTTTACCCTGTTACATCTCAAATCACAGCCTCCGTAGACAGATTGAGTTCAAGTGAAAAAACTTTATCCGATAAAAGCAAGAAGAAAAGGATCTCAGGTCAACAGAAAAACTGAGTTGTAATTCCTGTTTCGCTCAAACCCCTGGGAAGTATGTGGGATTGGTGATCCTCTGGCTTTCCTCCTGCATAATTGAGCGAATCCGAAGCCTTTCATCATGGATTTGACTCTCTCTTGCTCGCTGTCTGTAGGTGTTTTCCTCGTCCTCAGGAGGTGAACGTTCGCTGAGAGCCGGCTAACCCGCTCTGAATGTGTGGGAATGTGTGTGACGTTTCATGTTTCTGCAGGTGTTTTGTAGTCTGTGGATGATTGTGTGTAATTTAGAGATGGTTTTTCTTCTGGTTTGTCAGACGGGACTTTAAAAAGAGGAATTATCACAGGCTGCATAGCAACAGATGAGTGAATAGTTGCAGTATCACACACTCCCAGATTGCACGGCTTGATGGGTTGAGAACAATGGACAGTTTTGTTTTATCCAACTGAAGGAGCTCCAGCTGAGCTCACTTTGTGATTTTTCATATGACTGAGAAATAATGGGTAACAGTCATCAGTAAGGTAAGATTTTTTCTAGCATAGACTAGGTGGTTGCTAAGGTGTTGCTATGGTTGCTAGGGTGTTCTGGAGGGTTGCAATGGAATATTATTTTGTTTTGTGAATAATTAATATGTAACTAAAATACATAATATATAAATCTCTCTAAATATATGAAGTAGTAATATAAATGTATATTAAAGAAATATATTAAAATATGGTATTTTTATTTTTAAATGACTTTATCTGTTTATTTAACTAAAATAAAAATAATATTTAAATTGGAAATATATATTATGTATTTTATATTTATTATATATGAATATAAATTTATGTTAATAAAATACTAACATATATATATATATATACACATACGTACACACATTAATATGACTAACTAAAAATAAATAAGTAATATATGAACTGGAGATATATTATGTATTTTATATTTATGTATTCAAATAAAAAATTTAAATACTGTATATATCTGAGAAATTAATATATGCACAGTTTTTTATATATGAGATATTTTTATATTTATTATCAATTTAAACATATAATATTAATATTTTAAATTAATATCTAAGTTTACAGTAATAAAATATTACAAATGCATTTTTTAAATGAAAATACATTCTATTCATAAATATGTATTCAGTGAGTCATTTTTGGGTCATGCCCCACCATTTGAGAAAAATGCCATAGTCATAGTTTCTGCTTTCAAACGGCATAGCCTGTGAAGTGCGTGCTTGTGTGTGTGTGTGTGTGTTTGCAGAACGAGTCCAGGCATGTAGGCATCCTGAATCTGTTAGTAGTCGTGTTGCTGTAGCGCTACGTGTGTTTGTGTATATGCATTACTGTACAGTATGTACGTGTAGCAGCTAGCCCCCACTTGAAATGGACTAGGCTAAACAGCTCAGCTGCTCTTCAGCACACAAACGAGCCCGGAGGGGGAATATCGACCCTCCACCCCCACATACTGCCCCGCTCCGCTAGCTGTACTCCAGTCAGAGCCGTCTGTCTGTCCCAGCGCTCAAGAATCAATCCTCTGCCTCCCTCAGAAATCAGAGGTTGTCTGTGGAGCACTGGGGGGGATGGGGCGTCTCCGCTTCATCCGATCTGTCGGAATCTCCTCAGCTGTTAGATAACAGCCCCTCACCACATTTCCACTTGTGACATGAGAATTTCCCATCTCACAGATGACAAACAGCCATGCTGTGATTGGTTTAGGTTTTGTTCCCGTGTTATTGACTATTTTTAGTGTATTTATTTATTTAGCCTTTTTGGCATTTCCTGTATTTGTGCACTTACAAAAAATATAGATATATAGTTCTGTAGATATCCACACAATTTAATCTAAACGCAGTTAATAATTAATATTTATTTACTCAAAATTTGTGTGTATGGATGGATGGATGGATAGATACCCTAGCAAACCTAAAGAAATGCTTTGGCATCCACCCACAGCTTCTTTTCTTTTGCTTCTTTTTATTTGTTTTCTTTTGTTGCTTTTTTTGTCTTTTTTTTTTTTTTTTTTTGTGTGTGTTTTTGTTTTTGTTTTTTCCTAAATTATGAGAAAAAAATGGACCAAATGGACTTAATAATAATAATAATAATAATAATAAAGTTTCCAGAATGAGATCTGAAAATAATCATTTTCTTTTGTTGCTTTTTTTCTCTTTTTTTTTTTGTGTGTGTGTGTTTGGTGTTAGTTTTTTCCTTTTCTTATCTGTATTTCTTTCCTTTTGTTCTTTTTTCTTTTTGTACTTTTTGTATTGTTTTGTATTTTTGTGTTTATCTTTTGTATTTTGCATTTGATTTGTTACTTATCTTTTTCTTATCTTTATTTCTTGTTTCTATTTTCATTTTTTTATTTTTGCTTTTTTGTATTTTTTTTGTTTTGTTTTTTTGCTTATCTTTTTATTGCTTTTTGTTGACTTTTCTTTTTGTATTTTTTCATTTTTCTTTTTGCTTTATTGCTTCTTTTTATCTTTATTTCTTTTATTTTTGGTATTTTGTTTTTTCTTTTGTATTACGTGTTTTTGTTGTTTCTTTTCTTTTTCTTTTTCTTATTGTTTATTTCTTTTTTTATTTTTGTGTTTTTGATTGCTACTTTTTCTTGTTTTGTTGTTTGTCTGTTTGTTTTTATTATGTTTGTTACAATGTCATTGTGTATTTTTAATACAGAATCAGTGTGTTTTGTTTTTGTGTTGTTTTATTATTCAAATAGCCCTTCAAATGAAGAATCGGTTCCTAATGACATTATCTGTCAAGCAGACTTCATAAGCCGCTGACACAACACAGCATAAATTTGATGAATGAACTTCCTGTTTCCAGTTGTTGTTTACCATAGATCAATGATGCTTTACATAATGTCATAACCCCGTTTGACTCTTTCTTCCGATGATCATTCACCACATACAAACTTCAGTAAGGTCGTTTCCGGCTGTCTAACAGATACAGCTTCAATCAGAGCCAAACATTCACACCTCACAAAGCAAATTAGATTTCCCTTTAATGACTGTGCCTTTGCGTTTAATGACTGTTTTTGTTGTGGCTGGACATTAGTGAGGCATGAGCTGCTCTTTGATTACCCAGAGTTCACCCTGATTCGTCTCATTGTGGTTTAGTACTGTTGAACGTGTCAGTAAATTCACCCTGCTACTTACAGTTAGGACTCCAGAAATTGGGCTAACGAGACATCTGTGTTGTTGCAGGATGTAAGTTTTCCCTTGATACTGACTGGTAAACGCAGGGACCGTATAGCACCCATGATACATTTATGTCATTTAGAGCCCATATGGTGGAGAGCAAACTAATGAGCTGTTGTTTCTCTCGCTTTCAGCTTTCTTAAACAACTTTTCACTGCATCATGTTTTTTTTTTAACCACAGATTGCTTAATTTTTTTGCAGGAATCAAGCCTAATTGGCTTTAAAAAGCGGACATTTGTAAAACAAATCAATCAGATACATTAATAGTTAATTTGCGACAGGAACAAATAAATGAATGAAATCTCTATGAACATTCTCATTCTGTCTGAATTGGCAGACCATGATGATCAGATGTTATTACATTTTGGCTGGTTATTTATTTATTTGTTATTTTTCTTTATTTTATTATTATTTTTGTCTTATTGTTATATCTTTTGTTGCTTTGTTTTTATTGTTTGTGCTTTTTATATGTTGTATTTTGGTTTAGTTTTTATTTTGTTTATGATTATTTAACCTTTTTTCTTTTATATATGTATATTTCTTTATTCTTTATTTTATTTTGTTATCTTATTTTGTTTTGGTTTTTGTTTTGTTTTCTGTTTTGTTTTCTTCATTTTATTTTTGTTTCATTTTATGTCTTGTTTTTCTTTTTCTTTAAGTTTATTTTTTGTTTTATGGATTTATTTTATTTTGTGTCTTGTTTTTTGTTTTCTTTTATTTTGTTCATTTGTTTTTGTTTCTTTTCTTTTGTTATTTTATGGGTTTTTTTATGTGTTGTCATTTCAAGTCTGTTTTTCTATTTGCTTTCTTTTCATGCCTTTTTTCAAAGAGTGAAGAAAAAGCTGCCATTGCACTTGTTGTAAACAGTTTTGCATGAGAACTTGTTTGTAAATACCATATTTCATTCAGCGTCACTTGGAATTGATGTGGACAGACATTATCATGAAAAAATAACTTGAATTTCCTATCATTTCAGGGTCAGTGCAGGTCTTTAATGGTATAGAGCGCGTATCTGAGCACTCCCCTCATAACTCCAGTCTTGTGACTGTACGGTTTGCAGCACTGCCAGTGAACCTGAAGTGCGCAGGTCTCTAGTGAAAGCTTGCAGGGCTCTAGGGCCTTCGGCCGCGCTCTAACTCCGCATTCACACTGCTCGGCTGAGATTAGTTCCACTCCGCCGGGCCTGTAACAGCTCCTCTAAGAGACGGGTCGCCCTGAGCTGCCAGTCCGCCGGGGTTTCTGGCACAAGAGGCTTCCGTTTTTGTAGAATTTATCACCCTGTAGGCAAGCGGGGGCTTGTTCTGCACGTTTATAGAGAGTTGAGGACCGTAAGGAAGCTTGTGTTTAGTGAGGTTTGTGTGGGTGGATGGGAAAGTGTCTCTGTCTGTCCCTCAAAGAATGTGTGTGTGTGCTAGCAGACGGACAGCATGACATGTGGAAGAATGTGTGTGTGTGTGTGTTGGGGGTCCGTGAGGATCGTATTGCAGCGGCTGTCACTGGTATGTGAGAGGAAACAGCTGAGCGCTCCTGTACTCGACTGAAGCGAGGTTAAAATGCACTAAACACAGCCTCATGCTACCGTGGGTCACACAAACTGCAGCCACTTGGTATCTCTGGCCTTTTTCTTTTGATCAGATCTGTCTGTGTAAAATGACAGCATTATTTAGGTGCTGTATGTAATTTTTTGATGGTACAAAGTATAAAAATACCATAATATGTTTGTAGATATTTAGGAAACATGTTAAGTTCTCATACTCGTTTCTCCGAAAAACAACGCTACAGCCAATTACTTTGCTTTAAAATGTGCGTTCCGTGTCGGAATGTCTGTTTTTGTTTTGTTCTGTGTGATTCCGCCCATTGCCAGTTTACCCAATAGTATTTCGACAACCCGGGTTGCCAATTGGTGGAAAACACAGCGTATTGCAGCCATGGAAGCCAGCAAATGAACTGGGTCAGAGATAGCAGATTCTACCCGACCTAAAAGCCTTGGCATCCATCTGAAACGCTCTATGACTGGAGGAATATTAAAACGTGGATAAATCAACTCATCAGCCTACAGTGTAAGGCTTGTTGCCTTCTGTCGTCAATTGCAGCCTTTCCTGTTGCATGTCCTCAATCTGGCAACCCACATGAGTGTCGAGTCCGAGGAGGAGGGGACGGGAGAAATAACCTCCAATATCTCCATTATTTTGAATTTGGACTGCAGTTCCCATTTCAAACACTAGTTGTCAATATTACATACTGCACCTTTACCAGCAAATGAACTGGGTCAGAGATTGCAGATTCTACCCGACCTAAAAGCCTTGGCATCCATCTGAAACGCTCTGTGACTGGAGGAATATTAAAACGTGGATAAATCAACTCATCAGCCTACAGTGTAAGGCTTGTTGCCTTCTGTCGTCAATTGCAGCCTTTCCTGTTGCATGTCCTCAATCTGGCAACCCACATGAGTGTCGAGTCTGAGGAGGAGGGGACGGGAGAAATAACCTCCAATATCTCCATTATTTTGAATTTGGACTGCAGTTCCCATTTCAAACACTAGTTGTCAATATTACATACTGCACCTTTAATTTTTTTGGTTGCTTGTAGTAATCTCTGACTTTTTATTAATAGGGCATGCTTAGGCAGAACCTCTAACAGCAAGGATAAATTTGTACATTTTTGCATCCTATTTTTAATATACATTCCTGATGTTATTGAGAACGACTTATCAGTGCATGTCATTGATTACGAAATAGTATTCGTAATCTTTAATCAAAGGGTAATCACTTATCTGAAACATCTTTGATGCAAAATGCATCATTTTCAGCTACATTAAGTCAAGTGGCATTTGGACAATGTTAACCAATAACCAAACAGTTATTTATTTCTTTAGTAAAATTGCATCAGTAGAATTAGAAATGCATGAGTAGAATGGCTTCATTCCATTCTGGCTCAATTTTCAATTCATTTTTTTCTCACTGTTTCTCATTTCTTCTAAAACCTCATTTTAAAACCGTAAAGAACACCGCTCACATTTCTTCAGAAAATGTAAATCTAGTTAATTAAAATTGCTTGAATTTTATTATTGTGTTGTTTCATATGCAGTAATGAGACTATGGTTTAATACTGAATATCTCTCTAGATAAAGATATTTCAGTGCACCAATATCACAGTTTATTTGTGTTACTTAAGGAATAACAGAATATTGCCTGCATACATAGTTGGTTAATAATTCATGAAGTTCATGCATAAATCATGAAAACGGGCCAGTCTTTAGCGGCAGTGCTGGAAAAAGAGGGGGGTCAAATATTCGTTTGAAGTTTTTTTTAATGGTACAAATTGCATCAAAGTTATTTTTCTGAAAAATATATATATTTTTATATAGAAAAAAATTTTAAAAAGTCCAACGATTTATGAATGTAATAGATTGTTACGGGTAGTGTGGCACAGTGGTTAAAAATCTAGACTTCAAATACTGTAAAACATGATTAATAAACCATCCAAATGTATTTATTGTTTATTCATCTATTATTGTTTTATTTTAGATAGATTATTTATTTATTTATTTAAATACAATATAATAAGTAAATAAATACATGCATTTATATTTATTTTATTCATATTTATTTTTATTATATATTTTTATATAAATATTAAATATTTTTATATTTACATTTTATTTCTATATTTTTTAATTATATACTATTTTTTATTTTTAATAAGCTACTTGAATTTGACTCTAGCAAGGTGTTTTGCGTAAAAGCATCAGCTGACTGGCTGTCTGTCTCTTTGCAGGTCTAGGCCATGGGTGGAACCAAGAGTAAACCCAAAGAGCTCGGCCAGCGCTCCCGGAGTCTAGACGACGGCACTGGAGGTCACCATCACAGTCCCAAGCAGTCGTCCTTCACACCCAACCGGAGTCCACCGGTGGACGGTACCAGACGCGGCACCCAGCCCAACATCATCAATGCTCAGCAGGCGCTGTTTGGAGGAGTGAACTCGAACAACAGCATCACGTCTCCTCACAGGGTCGGCACGCTTTCCGGTAATGCAGCGATTATGTCTGATCAGTATCCTTACACTTCTGCTTTTGCTGACTTTCAGTATTATAGTGTTAACGGATTTGGGCCAAGACGTCTGAGGGGTGAATTAACTGAACAGTTGCACCATTTTCTAAATCTAAATTAGGCTCATTAAAGATTTGTGTATATATATAATAATAGTAGGTGCAATCAATTTTTTATGAATTTATTGTTTAAATCTCATGAATGAGAATCACAGGAAGTGAATCAGACCTGTCAGACCTTTAATGGACCATCTGATGCATGCTGCACACAAAAATAGAGCGGGATTTTCCGAACTCCTAAGCTCTGATCTGATTGGCCGGCGTTCCAAGATCTCTGAGAGTGGAGGATGCAGAAGTTTTGTCCCTCTGTGTGGAAACAAATTTGTGTGCATGATACCCAGCTGCTACAGTGAGCAATTTCTGTGGAAAACTACTTGCTTAATTTACCGTAGTTTGTCCACAAAATGACTGGTCTTTTTAAGGTTTTGATGGATTGAAATTTTGTTCAGTATTATTCTAAATTATTTAGTATTGTCTATACAACCATTCATGGAAACTGCTGCACCATTATTTAAATACATGTTCAAATAATAATAGGCTTTTATTAATAATAATATGTTTTATAATAAGTAATTAAGTAAATTTACTTGTAATTAAGTAAATAATACTGTACATTTATTTTGGTTAATGTTTTAGTAGTTTTGTGTTTTTGTCATTTTTATTAGTTTTTGTTGAATATGTCTGTATAGTATTTATAGTCCTTAATTTTTATCTCTGTTTTATTTATTTTAGTACATTAAGTTAAACTGAATGAAAATAAGACATTTTGCCTTTGCAACTAACTGAAATAAATATTTTTAATTATATATTAATTATATAACTCAGTTAATAAAATATATTTTTATATTATTGATTTATATATAAATTTAATTTCAGTTAATAAAATGTTTTTTTATATTATTTATTTTTTTATACATTTTATTTTATTTTATTTCAATTAATAAAATACATTTTTAATACTATTTATTTTTATGTTGATTTTATTTTGTTTCAAGTAATAAAAGTTTGTTTGTTCAATGGTTTTATTTTCAGTTAACTATAATAACCCTGATTTCAGCATTACTTTAATAGACCAGCATGCAAAAAATTTTTTTTCAGATTTACCAGCTTAGATGACACTTTGACGCTTCTTAGAGTTCTTATGCTGGTAGTCAAAAGTCTGACTGTACAAGTCTAGACAATTTTTAGATGCCCATTTTCACTGGCAACCCAACATTGCATTATATTACTTGGGTTAATGACATTTCCCTGCTGAAGTTTTTGAATTGCATGCATCAAGATAATGGTCTATGTTTGTCTCTTGTATTTTTCCATAGGCGGCGTGACCACATTTGTGGCTTTGTATGACTACGAGTCACGAACCGCCTCTGATTTGTCATTCAGGAAAGGAGAACGACTCCAGATTGTCAATAACACGTAAGGGGGAAACACACAAACACACTCACACAAAAATAACAGGGCTCCGGAGGGCAATAGACACACCCACTGATGCAGACATTCACACACACTCATGTCTCTCATCTGTCTGACTGCTGTAGCCCCCCTTCCTCTTCGGTAACCATAGGAACTGGCTCCCTCTGAAGGCGCTGTATTTGTGGGATGACGGCTTTTTGTTCTCTGGATTCCTTTTTTGGTCTTCCTGTGCACACACAAAAAGCTCAGTTGCACGTCTTTACCTCCACTTCCTCTCCCGGACCAAAGGGAGCATTTTCCTTCCTTTCTACACCTGCGCTTCACTTCCTTATTCCAGTGTACAGCGCTACCGTTAAGAGAATAAAAACAATCTCAGTAACATCCTCTGGTTTCGGCACAAAGCGGACCTGGGGAATTGCTTTTTTTAATGTCAGGCCCAATGCAGTGTGATATATGGGTGAATCTCTCGAAACAGAACATGGCCGGTTCATATTTCAACCCAAAATCAAGAGAAGGAAATGAGAAATAATATTTCGCTGAATGATGATGAAGCTTGTTTTTAGTAACATTAACAATGTTTACATTGTGATGTTATTTTCATGACAATTAAGCAGTCCCAAACTGTAATTTAGTACGAAAACAAGTATGTGTTATACTGCTATTTATTTATGCCAATTTAGGTTTTAAATTTGATCTTTGTAACACAGTATATATTAGTGTATTACAGTAATGAGAACCATCTTTGAAAATAATGGGATCTACAAAAAAAACTTTTACACAGAAATGAGATAAAAAAATTTAAAAAAGTAACAAAAAGCTTAAATAATTTTTTTTTTTTTAAAGTTGGAGTCAGTAAGATTTTAATGTTTTTGAAAGAAGGCCATATTCTCACCAAGGCTGCTTATATATATATATATATATATTTATAATGTCAAAATTATTAAAATATAAGTCAAAATTAGCATGATTCATTTAATGATCATAAGTCATTAAGTCATACCAGACTCGAAATGAAGCATACTTAATGCGTACTTAAGGTTCATGAAACTGAAATCAGCATCATTGTAACAACATGTAAAGATACACGTGCAGTTTTTTGTAATAAATTTTTAAATATTAAAACTTTTTTAAATCTTTTTTTTTATTTTTTTATATTAAAACAAGTTACCAAAATAGTGTTGTAGTTAGAACCATTTATGGGGATTTTGAACAGTTTGGGTTAAAAAAACCCGGATGTTTTCATGAGATTCACCCTTTAAAGGAACACTCCACTATTTTTGAAAATAGGCTCATTTTCCAACTCCCCTAGAGTTAAACAGTTGAGTTTTACAGTTTTCGAATCCATTCAGCCGATCTCCGGGTCTGGCGGTAGCACTTTTAGCTGCAGCTTAGCATAGATCATTGAATCTGATTAGACCGTTAGCATCTCGCTCAAAAATGACCAAAGAGTTTCTATATTTTTCCTATTTAAAACTTGACTCTTCTGTAGTTACATCGTGTACTAAGACCAACGGAAAATAAAAAGTTGTGATTTTCTAGGTTGATATGGCTAGGAACTATACTCTCATTCCTGCGTAATAATCAAGGAACTTTGCTGCCATACCATGGGTGCAGCAGGCGCAATGATATTACGCAGCGCCTGAAAATAGTCCCAGCCTAGGTAACTTCCAATAAGCCTATTTTCAGGCGCTGCGTAATATCATTGCGCCTGCTGCATCGCTGCACCCATGGCAAAGTTCCTTGATTATTACGCCGGAATGAGAGTATAGTTCCTAGCCATATCGGCCTAGAAAGTCGCAACTTTTCATTTTCTGTCGGTCTTAGTACACAATGTAACTTCAGAAGAGTCAAGTTTTAAATAGGAAAAATACAGAAACTCTTTGGTCATTTTTGAGCGAGATGCTAACGGTCTAATCAGATTCAATGATCTATGCTAAGCTGCAGCTAAAAGTGCTACCGCCAGACCCGGAGATCGGCTGAATGGATTCGAAAACGGTAAAACTCAACTGTTTAACTCTAGGGGAGTTGGAAAATGAGCCTATTTTCAAAAATAGTGGAGTGTTCCTTTAAACCATAACCAATCCCCACCGCTGTCCATAACCCTTCCCAGAAGCTCCTGATAATAAAGTAATCAGCTTTTTAACAAAATCACCAAGCTGCTCCAGCTTGTCGTGTGTCAGCACACAATTAGAGATAATCAAACGCACATTACAATAATTGCTTTCCATATTTTTAGTACTTGACATGATGAGCAGAGATGAGTTGGATAAATGCTGTGTTTTCAGTGCATCATTGCTGCGGTTGACCTTCAGTCAGTTTTTAAGCCTATGTGGGATGTTCTGTTTTTTCTGCTTTTAATGTCCAAACACTTCATGTCTCCTCTGTGTTTTTTTTCTCTACACGCTCTCTCTCGTTTATGTAGGAGAAAGTTGAACCCCAGGTTGGTAAAGTTGCTCTTGCTTTCAGCTTTCAGTGTCCATTCAGTGTCCAGTGTGTGTGTGTGTGTGTGTGTGTGATTTCACTGTTTGCTTGTCCACCTGAGATTTGTACTGACTCTCCAGAGACTGTGGAAGTGGTGCAGAAATAGTGTCACACCTCCTCATAACTGGCTCACTCACGACAATTTTACATTTGTCCTTCATGTTGACTTTGTGGTTGGTCCATTGGTGTATTATTCATTGTTCCTTTACATTTGCTTTGGCTACATGCTAATATTCATGCTACTGTATCTGTACTGTATGCTATGCTAGATTAGGTTAAGCCCTAACAATGAAAATAATGTCAAATATTTTTTTTCTATGTTGACATTATTTCCTGTTTAAACAGGAAGTTGTCGCAGTTGTCGACATGTCCCTTTTTTAAATAGTAAACATGTAAACTAAAGGCTTTTGTGGAAGTAAACTAGCATTTTGATGTCCTGAATATGAACAGACTTGCACTACAACCCACTAAAGTCTGATTTTGATTTCATGGGGTTATAAAGTGAATGAACCCCCAGAAAATGTAAGACTAAAAGCATATACGTAAATATTTTTAGAACATATGTGCTATGCTAGCAGAACACTAGCATATAGATGCCCTTGAAGCTAAAAACCAGCATATGCTGGTTAGGTATGTTTTGACGCTGGGATGCTGGTTTAAGCTGGTCCTTTGCTGGTTTATGCTGGTCATGTGCTGGCAAAGGACCAGCATAAACCAGCAAAAGGACCAGCATAAACCAGCAAAGGACCAGCTTAAAACAGCAAAGGACCAGTTTAAACCAGCAAAGGACCAGCATAAACCAGCAAAGGACCAGCTTAAACCAGCATCCCAGTGTCAAAACATACCTAACCAGCATATGCTGTTTTTTTCAACAGGGTAATAACTTTAACTAAAGTTCAGTCAAGTTTTGCTTTCATGTGGTCATTTAAATTAATAAACTTAAAAACAAAAATGTTCAGACAGCGTTATTAACATAGTAAAAATGTAAAGACTGTTGGCTGCATTTTCAGTTTAGCTAACAAGCTACTGTAGTTCTCATGACAAAAATCTCTGAATTGAAAAACTCAGCACATATTTAGCTATACTCTAATGGCCTCAAAGATAACAGACTTGAACAAAACTTAAAATAAATCAAATTCAGTCAGTTTTATGGGTTGAGTAAATGAATGAACTTAAAAGTAAAAGATAGCATTAGCATTTAGCTAAATGTGACCCTGGACCACAAAACCAGTCATAAGTGTCATTTTTTCGAAATTGAGATGTATACATCATCTGAAAGTTGAATAAATAAGCTTTCCATTGATGTATGGTTTGTTAGGATAGGACAATATTTGGCCGAGATACAACTATTTGAAAACCTGGAATCTGAGGGAGCAAAAAAAGTATTTTTGGCTATTGCTACAAATATACCCCAGCGACTTAAGACTGCTTTTGTGCTCCAGGGTCACAAATTAACACAAAGGATATGTGAAAAATGATGATTTTGATGCAATTTGATATTGTAGTTTGTGCTTCATAGTATTAAAAGTTTAATGTAAAAGTAGACTGTTTCATAAGTAAGTTATGTGTAGAGTTGAAGTATAAAGTTAAAGTCTTAGCATTAGCATCAATGTCTTCTACATAAATTATTGCTCAATTGTAGCCACATTTTTTTTATCTTCCAAGAAACCCTGCTTATCAGAATCACTGTTTTTATACCTTTTCATACATAAATAATTAATTAACATCTGAATTTTGAATGGTACCCTGTGTATGAATAATATATTTGCATTCTATGAATATGAATATGTGCCCATCTGTGTATATACTGTATGTCATTGTTTTCACTGGAGCGGTTATGTTTTAATTACGGTTAACAACAGCTAGCAATAGCTCAGAGACCTGGAGAGGTTTGTGTCAGGTCAGCATGTCTTGGCGATGGATGAATCTTATTACTTTAGCTTAAGGAGTGAGTCACAGTCTGACACCCCACAGCTCACACTAAAACACAACATCTATTATTAAAAACCCATCAAGACTCCAAGACAATAGGGACCCAGACCGATGACTCGTTTTTTTTGATAAATCTACCAGTTTTGTAGTAAATAATTCACCCAAAATGAAAAAAAAATCCATCATTCCAAACCCATATGATTTTTTTTCTTTAATAGAACTCAAAACGAGATATCTTGATGAATGCTTGTGCTGCACTTTCACACTTAATGAAGGCATATAGCACTTTTTTTTTTTTAAAGGAATTAATACTTTTCACCAAGGAAGCGTTAAACTGACCAAACGTAGGTTTACAAAGAGGCTTTACAAAGAACTTTCCATCATTTTTGCAAACTTTCTAAGATTTTTTGGTAACTTTGCTGGACATTTTCCGACCCCTTTACAACCCTAATCAAAAGTGACAGTAAAGACATCCATTACAAAACACTTCTATTTCAAATAAATGCTGATGTTCTTTTGAATTATCTGTTCATCAAGAATCCTGGATAAACAAATCAAGGTTTCCACAAGAATATTAAGCAGCACAACTGTTTTCAACATTAATAATAATAAGAAATGTTATGCAAATCATCATATTAGAATGATTTCTGAAGGATCATGACACCTGAAGGATCATGACACTGAAGACTGGAGTAATGATGCTGAAAATTCAGCTTTGCATCACAGGAATAAATTACAGTTTACAATGTACTCAAATAGAAAACAGTTATTTTAAAAATGTAATCTTTCACTATTTTACTGTGTTTTTGATCAAATAAATGCAGCCTATATGCAATAAATGCATATATATATATATATATATATATATTGGCACACACATACATATGATAGTTACACACTCCATGAGAGGAACGTGATATATACAGTAGTAAGATTCAGTAATATGGGTTTGGAACAATGTGAGGGTGAGTAAACGATGACTGTGTTTATTTTGGGTGAAGTGAACTGTCCCTTTAAATGCATGTTTCATTTATGCATAATTTGGCACAGGTAGTTGATGTCTTTGGAGCAGCTTTGTCTGCATTCTCTTGGCTCATTTAATGGATTATAAAGCAGGAATGATACCGCAGATGTAATCTCAGGGTGTATGTTTTGGGCGGTTAAGAAAGATGTCTTGAATGTGTCACCAAATATGATGAATGTGAGTCAAACTGCAGGTGTGTTATGTGTGTTTTCTGCCGTCTTAGGGAGGGCGACTGGTGGCTGGCTCGCTCGCTGACGACAGGAGAGAGGGGATACATTCCCAGCAATTACGTGGCACCGTCTGATTCCATCCAGGCTGAAGAGTAAATCCTCTTCCTCCTCCTCTTTCTCTCCTTTTCTTTGCTGTTCTCCTCCCTGTGAATCCTCTGGTTTGCATTTTATTCCCCTCACTCTAATCAGATCTCTCAATTCAGCTGAGCGTGATTCTAGGTCTTTATTGACTCCATTGATGATTATTATACTAAACACAACAACAGTTGAAAGAAACTGCTTATTTCAATTTGTTATGAGTCAGCAGTTTAGTCAGTGAAGTTCATCAGTCACATGTTCATTTTCTAACCGCCCTGACTGATTCATGAGTCGCAAAACTGATTCATGAAAAAGAACCAACTCATGAGAGTCACTTGCTCTGTGTTGAAAAGATCTGACTCAACAGAACAATTTGTTCACGAGTCATCACGCAGGATGCTGTATTTATTGTATTTATTATTTAAAATTAATTATATTGTTGTGGGTGTATTATTGACATGTCAAAGTCTAGACCCTGAATATAAGACGACCGCGTTTTTTCAGATGTATTTCCAAGAAAAAAACATTGTCTTATATTCGGGTCAATACGGTAGTTCCTTCTGCATGACCAAAGACGGAAAGGTTATTTTTTCCTTTCATGTTTTTAGAGCTCAGAGGTGTCCTTATAGGCCTCTTATAACGAAATTTTAAAAAATGCAGCATTATTTATTTGGGGAAAAAAAATAATTACAAATGTTATATGGTATTTTATTTGTTATTTATTTTTGATAATGAGCAGACTGCGATGTCAAGCCGTGCTAGAATTGATGTGTGCACGCGTGAGGCGACGGCGTGCACTTGAATTCCTTCCTTACATCAGGGAAAACAACTTAAAATACTCTGTCAATTATGGTAAATACATAAACTGTAAAGAGTCTAATTTTATCTGCGTACACTCACATTAAAAACAAAACATTGTGTTTTTGTAAAATAAAGAAAACAGGTTCTGCTTTCTGCCATCTCAAGTTTCCTTTTCCTTGAGCGTGTTTGTGAGGAGAGTGCACAAAAATAAATACAAACACAGCATAGGATTGAAATTAGAATGTATTAAAATAAAAAATAAAAACATTATTAATAAGTAAAAATAAAAAGAATTGTTAGTTTTATAAAGAGTAGGCCTATTCGATTCCTGGCCTTAAGTAAATTAAGTGATTCCAGAATAGATTTTTTATTCCTTAATAATTAGCTACTAGCATAGGCTACAAAATATTTCATTCATGCTATTTCATGTGAATAAATATGTGCATGGTAACTACGGGACTATGTTAAATATATTTGTAATTTTTTTCTCGATATTGGCGATTATCGTCTGTAACTGACTTTTATTATCGACATCGCGATACTTGCAAGACATCGTCGATATACGATAATATCGTCAAAACGCCCAGCCCTAGTAAGATAAATTATTTTAAATTGTAATAATATTTCAAAAATGTTAATAAATAAATGCATCCTCGGTGAGTATATTCTTACAGACCTTTCTTATATGTTTGCACAATGGGATCGTAGTTCTGTCTGTGTATTAGCATAAGCTGTGTTTCTGGCCAACTGCATGTCTGTGATACAATGTTACATGTGATTACTTACTCTAAATACACTCTCTCTCTTTTTTTCTTTCTCCATCTCTCTCCAGATGGTACTTTGGAAAGATCACACGCAGGGACTCCGAGCGCCTCCTCTTGAGTCTGGAAAACAGGAGAGGAACTTTCCTGGTCAGAGAGAGTGAGACAACCAAAGGTGAATTGAATGTGAACAGTAGAAACTCTGAACACTTTTTTTATTTATATATTTTATTTATTCTATCTATTTATTAGTTGTGTTTTATTTTGTATTTTTATTTATTTATTTCTATTTGTTTATTTTATTTTTGTGTGTGTGTGTGTGTGTGTGCACAGGGAAAGTGCACATTAATAAACATTTCTGTAAATGCACCAGATTTAGCCAAAGGTTATTTTTCATCTTTTAGTCTTCCAAAATGTACAGAAATAGACAATTATTAAAATTAAAAAACAAAAAAAGGAGCATAGCAAAAACACAAAAATATACAGTTTACACAGAATATTAAATATATGAATCCATCCAAAGGCACAATAAAATATTTTATTTTGTTTATTATTAATTTCATATTAAAATAAAAAAGAATTGTTAAATTATTAAGGTAAAAATAATTATTAAAATTATGTCCACATAAAACTAAAAGGAGCAAAAGCAAAAAACACAAAAATATATGTCATACACAGTATGTTAAATATATTATTCCATCTAACACCATAAAAGCACAATAAAATATTTAATTTATTATTAAGTTATTATTAAAAAATATGAAGAATTATTAAAATTGCATCCACAAAACACCATAAAAGCACAATAAAATATTGAATTCCTTCCTTACATCAGGGAAAACAACTTAAAATACTCTGTCAATTATGGTAAATACATAAACTGTAAAGAGTCTAATTTTATCTGCGTACACTCACATTAAAAACAAAACATTGTGTTTTTGTAAAATAAAGAAAACAGGTTCTGCTTTCTGCCATCTCAAGTTTCCTTTTCCTTGAGCGTGTTTGTGAGGAGAGTGCACAAAAATAAATACAAACACAGCATAGGATTGAAATTAGAATGTATTAAAATAAAAAATAAAAACATTATTAATAAGTAAAAATAAAAAGAATTGTTAGTTTTATAAAGAGTAGGCCTATTCGATTCCTGGCCTTAAGTAAATTAAGTGATTCCAGAATAGATTTTTTATTCCTTAATAATTAGCTACTAGCATAGGCTACAAAATATTTCATTCATGCTATTTCATGTGAATAAATATGTGCATGGTAACTACGGGACTATGTTAAATATATTTGTAATTTTTTTCTCGATATTGGCGATTATCGTCTGTAACTGACTTTTATTATCGACATCGCGATACTTGCAAGACATCGTCGATATACGATAATATCGTCAAAACGCCCAGCCCTAGTAAGATAAATTATTTTAAATTGTAATAATATTTCAAAAATGTTAATAAATAAATGCATCCTCGGTGAGTATATTCTTACAGACCTTTCTTATATGTTTGCACAATGGGATCGTAGTTCTGTCTGTGTATTAGCATAAGCTGTGTTTCTGGCCAACTGCATGTCTGTGATACAATGTTACATGTGATTACTTACTCTAAATACACTCTCTCTCTTTTTTTCTTTCTCCATCTCTCTCCAGATGGTACTTTGGAAAGATCACACGCAGGGACTCCGAGCGCCTCCTCTTGAGTCTGGAAAACAGGAGAGGAACTTTCCTGGTCAGAGAGAGTGAGACAACCAAAGGTGAATTGAATGTGAACAGTAGAAACTCTGAACACTTTTTTTATTTATATATTTTATTTATTCTATCTATTTATTAGTTGTGTTTTATTTTGTATTTTTATTTATTTATTTCTATTTGTTTATTTTATTTTTGTGTGTGTGTGTGTGTGTGTGCACAGGGAAAGTGCACATTAATAAACATTTCTGTAAATGCACCAGATTTAGCCAAAGGTTATTTTTCATCTTTTAGTCTTCCAAAATGTACAGAAATAGACAATTATTAAAATTAAAAAACAAAAAAAGGAGCATAGCAAAAACACAAAAATATACAGTTTACACAGAATATTAAATATATGAATCCATCCAAAGGCACAATAAAATATTTTATTTTGTTTATTATTAATTTCATATTAAAATAAAAAAGAATTGTTAAATTATTAAGGTAAAAATAATTATTAAAATTATGTCCACATAAAACTAAAAGGAGCAAAAGCAAAAAACACAAAAATATATGTCATACACAGTATGTTAAATGTATTATTCCATCTAACACCATAAAAGCACAATAAAATATTTAATTTATTATTAAGTTATTATTAAAAAATATGAAGAATTATTAAAATTGCATCCACAAAACACCATAAAAGCACAATAAAATATTTTAAGCTATTTATTGTTCATTTATTAATTATGAGAAGAATTATTAAAATTGTATCCAAAATACTAAAAGCAACAAAGCAAAAAAATATATATACGGCCTACAAGAGTATATTAAATATATGAATCCATCTAATACCATAAAATCACAATAAAATGTTTTATTTTATTTATTATTTATTATTAAAAATAAAATGAATTTTATTATTACTACTATAGACAATAAATTATTTATCATTTATATTGTTTATTCATTAAAAAATAATAAAACATTTTAACATTTTAATTTAGTTTTAATTCTGTTTACAGTTTCCGAGCAACATAGCAGCTTTGTGAATTAATATAGAATATATACACTTTTTTACCATTCATCTGGTGTCACAGTGTTGATTCAGAGGCCAAACTCAAAGGCCGAAATCTAGGGAACGAAACTCTGGTCTTTCCTGTAGCTCAGACATTAGAGCTTGGCACTCATAACGTCAGGGACTCAGGGTCATGAGTTCAACATCTCAGGGAATGCAAAAACTGATCAAATGTGGTTGTTGTTGTTTTTTTTTTTAACAAAAGCATCCCTCAAATGCAACAATTCCAGTGCTGTTGGAACGCTGCTCAGCCAGTCAAATTCAGAGACCAGAGCTACTGTAATAAAGAAACAATTATTAAAGACAGTGATGACAAAGAACCAACACCAGTGTGGAGGAAACTGCTCATGCATGTGTCTACATTGAGGAAGTTGCATTTCAGGATTTCAGATCAGAACAAAGTGCACGTTCAATTAATTTCCCCTTTTCTGTTTGTCAGACGCAATCGCACTCATACTCCCTGATCTCCTCCCTCCGCAAACCAGCTTTTCTCTCTCTCTCTAAACACTGTAAAGATCCACACTCCATATATGGCCTTTTACCTTCAGGTTCTACACAAACAATGTTCATTTGAGATGACATGTAAAGAGTGCAAATGGTTGCATACGACAGAATACGAAGGTCAGAGAAGTGCTTGAAGGGATGAAGAGCAAGTAGGTCAACTATAACCGTGAGCCATATCTCACAGCTCATCCCGTCAGCGAGAGGCTCGTGGAGAGACCGAGAGAGGCTGAAGGATAAGTCAAACCCCAAAGAGACGAGACTGAGAGAAAGACCGGGGTGGGAACGAGGGAGCAAATGAATGAGCCATGTGAACGTGTGTAATGATGACAGCGCCCTCTACAGACCATTTCATACAGTGTTTATTAACCCTATAAAGCCTACTGTAATGCACATTTCTAAGACCTGAATCATCAACATGATCAAAACGTTGTTGAAAGGCCTGTTATACACAATCTACTACATAGTAAAAGGACTTTTAAAGGGATAGTTCACCCAAAAATAGAAATTCTGTCATCATTTCAGTTTCTTTCTTCTGTTGAACACAAAAGAAGAACAGTTGATGGTAGCCATTGACTTCCATGGTATAGAAAATTTTTTTATGGAAGTCAATGGCTACCGTCAACTGCAACAGAAAGAAAGAAAGAAATGCACCGAATGCATGTTTTTGCTCAGTTTAGTCGACCTCAAGGGGGGAAAAAAATGCTACAAAAGAGTAGAATCTGGCACCCATCACACCAGTCTGACAGTTTCAAATCTAAAACCTGGGTAAATGTTTGTTAGTGCCGTCCATGTCATCCAGTTCACCTCTCATATGTGTTCTTTGTGTCTTTCTAGGTGCCTACTGTCTTTCTGTCCTGGATTACGACAACGTCAAGGGCCTAAATGTCAAACATTACAAGATCAGGAAGCTGGACAGCGGGGGATTTTACATCACGTCGCGCACACTTTATTATATATTATTATTATTATTAATCATAATAATTTTAATTTCAACTTTTTTCTTTTTTTTATCTAGATAAATAGTCATTGTTCATTTTAATTCTGTTTATAGCTGCCAACAACAAAAGCATCTAATTTAGGGCATTAATATAGAATCAAAATGAGGCCATTTTCTAAAAAGAGATTTGAAAGTACTGTTGCATTAATATTATGTTGCATAAATATTTAACAGAAAAAAACCAGTCTGACAGTTTCAAATCTAAAACCTGGGTAAATGTTTGTTAGTGCCGTCCATGTCATCCAGTTCACCTCTCATATGTGTTCTTTGTGTCTTTCTAGGTGCCTACTGTCTTTCTGTCCTGGATTACGACAACGTCAAGGGCCTAAATGTCAAACATTACAAGATCAGGAAGCTGGACAGCGGGGGATTTTACATCACGTCGCGCACACAGTTCAGTACTTTACAGCAGCTGGTCAACCATTACCGCCGTAAGTCACTTTCTCACAGACACCTGCTCCTTTCTGAATGTCTATGAAGGGAAGTGATACAGACTGTTATTTCTGGAAGTGGGAACTTGAGTTTTTGCAAAATAAGACGACGGTTAAAACTATAAATAAAGCAATTGCATAAAGCAATTATATTACTTCTTATGCTGCTCTAGAGTGTTAAACGGGCCTAAAACCATGTAAGATGTAAGATGAAATAAATATGGTAAATAAGTTTATTTATAAGTTAGATGTTTATTTTTAGTATTAAAAATCCAAAAAAATTATCATAATTTTTTTCATATTAGCATAATTTTATTTTATAATAATAATAATACATTAGGTACATACATTATTATGTTTTTATTATTATTGTTAATTTATAAATAATAATAATTATTATTGTTGTTAAAGGCACAATATGTAAGATTTTTTTATTAAAATATCCAAAAACCACTAGAACAGTATTATATATTTTGCTGACTTGTGTACTTACATTATCCCAAATGTTTCAAAGAATGTTTAAATCCAGAGAAATAAG
>NW_015624199.1:342710-350041 GCF_001515625.1 Sinocyclocheilus rhinocerous
TTAAGGCACACATATTTTAATCTGTTGATTTCTGGTATTTCTCATGTGTCTGCCGCTCTCACCTGCTCCTCCTGTAATTCTCTCTCCATCTTCATCAGTTCGTTCTCGATCAGTCTCTCGTGAGTCTCTCTCAGAGTCATTCTGCGCTCCAGGAGTTTCTCATGATCCGCCTGAGAGACAAACACATCTTATTGCTTATTTATGAGGTCAATAATATATTGCGTGCCCATTGATACAGTTCCCAACAGGTGCATGAATTTTATAACAACTGCTTTTCCAACATTGGAAAAGTTGCCAGCTGGTCCACTCACAGCAGTCTGTACAAAAAGTAGTCTTCTAGATAAAAATAATGTGAATAAACGTCAATAAAATTTTAAATATATTTTAAATGGTTTCAGGAGAACACCAAGACCACTTATAAGGGCGTGTCTATTCGCACTGAATGTATCTGATTGGTCGAATAGTGCACTGTCTCATGAAATGAATACCTTGTTCAATGCATGGATCGTAGAGCGCAAACTGTTTTAGGAAGACCCTTAGTGTTGTATAATACCAGCACTGGGCTGTTTATGTTGGTGAAGGTTATGTGATTCACCTGGCACCACCCTGTGAGTATTTTACATGCATGCCTCAAATGATATTGAGCCTAACTTGCATTGAATCTGAAACATTCCATTTAAAGGCACATTATGTAAGATTTTTTTTATTAAAATATCCAAAAACCACTAGAACAGTATTATATATTTTGCTGACTTGTGTACTTACATTATCCCAAATGTTTCAAAGAATGTTTAAATCCAGAGAAATAAGCAATCTTAACTAGTGACACGGACCGTGTCCATAGTGTCATTGTGTCGCCTGCCAATGACGTCATAACCCCTCGATTTCTGGTTGTATTTTGTAGAAAACATGGAAACACCAAAGACGCTTTAATACAGGTGCATCTCAATAAATTAGAATGTCGTGGAAAAGTTAATTTATTTCAGTAATTCAACTCAAATTGTGAAACTCGTGTATTAAATAAATTCAGTGCACACAGACTGAAGTAGTTTAAGTCTTTGGTTCTTTTAATTGTGATGATTTTGGCTCACATTTAACAAAAACCCACCAATTCACTATCTCAACAAATTAGAATATGGTGACATGCCAATCAGCTAATCAACTCAAAACACCTGCAAAGGTTTCCTGAGCCTTCAAAATGGTCTCTCAGTTTGGTTCACTAGGCTACACAATCATGGGAAAGACTGCTGATCTGACAGTTGTCCAGAAGACAATCATTGACACCCTTCACAAGGAGGGTAAGCCACAAACATTAATTGCCAAAGAAGCTGGCTGTTCATAATATAGAATCAAAATGAGGCCATTTTCTAAAAAGAGATTTGAAAGTACTGTTGCATTAATATTATGTTGCATAAATATTTAACAGAAAAAAACATGAACACACTTCTTTCTGTCCGTGTCCGTCACAGAGCACGCAGACGGCCTGTGTCACTGTCTGACTGACGTGTGTCCAGTGCTGAAGCCTCAGACTCAAGGCCTGGCACGGGACGCCTGGGAGATCCCACGGGACTCTCTGAGACTGGACGTCAAGCTGGGCCAGGGCTGCTTCGGAGAGGTCTGGATGGGTAAGACTTCCTCTTTCAACTTCTTTCCACTGAAAACCGAAGCTATGTGAGATAAATATGAACAAAATACCACAGCTGTGTAATGATGACAGCAAAGCGTTCACATAACAGACAATGATTTCAGTGTCTTTTTCCCATCAGGCACTTGGAACGGCACGACACGCGTGGCCATCAAGACTCTGAAGCCTGGCACTATGTCTCCTGAGGCCTTCCTGCAGGAAGCACAGGTGATGAAGAAACTCCGGCACGAGAAGCTGGTGCAGCTTTACGCTGTCGTCTCAGAGGAGCCCATTTACATCGTCACTGAGTACATGGGACAAGGTCAGTACAGAGATCCAGTGAACCATACTGGGCTAAAGATGTCCAAGAAACAAGAACTGGCAGTAAGATGTGTAAATAGAGCATTCAAATCTGGATATTATCAGCTTTTCTTGTGAGGTCTGCCAGTAAAAGTGTGAATGGAGATGTGAGGTGTGATTTCTGCTCTCACAGGAAGTCTGTTGGATTTCCTGAAGGGTGACATGGGGAAAATGCTGCGGTTGCCTCAGCTTGTGGATATGGCCTCTCAGGTACTTTCACACTGGCATTATGATATGGTATCTAGTAATGAAACTGCAAAGAAAAATAAACCAGTTTTGATACTTAAATAAAAAGTAATGGGTATTGGAAACATTATATTAGAAAATTTACATTACTGATCAACAGTTTGGGGGCGGTATGATTTAAAAAAAAATGTTTTTGAAAGACATCTCATGCTCACCAAGGCGGCATTTATTTGATAAAAAATACAGTAAAAAAAACTGTAATATTATTGCAATTTAAAATAACTGTTTTCTATTTGAATACATGTTAAAATTATCAATGTTGAAAACAGTTGTGCTGCTTAATATTTTTGTGGAAAACATACTTTAAATATATTATTATTTGTTGATTTTTTTCCAGGATTCTTTGTTGACTAAAAAGTCCAAAAGATCCAAAAGAACAGCATTTATTTGAAATAGAAGTTTTGTAACATTACAGAAGACATCACTGTCACCTTTGACCAATTTAATGCATCCTTGGTGATTAAAAGTATTCATACCTTGATGCATTTTCTTCATGACTCTTTGATGAATAGAAAGTTCAAAATAACGGCCTTTATAATTGAATTAGTGCTGGCAAACGATTAATCGCGATTAATCGCATCCAAAATAAAATGTTTACATACTATGTGTACTGTGTTTATTTATTATGTATATATAAATACACACACATACAGTATATATTTTGAAAATATTTACATGTACATACATTTATATATTTATATTATTATATTTTATATTATATATACATTTAATATATAAACATAGCATATTTTTCTTAAATATATATATGCATGTGTTTGTATTTATATATATACATAATAAATATACACAGTACATGCTCATATTATATTACGTAAACAAAAACTTTTATTTTGGACTCAAAGTCAGAATTTTTTAGACTGACTAAAATAAAACAAAACTAAAAAAAACTATATAGCCCTGCATTGAAGGAGGAACTATATTTAGAGAGTTGAATATTGCAGAGAGCATCACTAAAAACAGCACTGTGGCAGCAGTTTTTGCATGTCCACGTGCCACTGTCATTGTCTTCATAATGTATATAAATCTGTTTCTATTCTGTGGATACTCTGGAGCCCGGCGGTGTTATAATATATGTGCTGTCCTCAGATCGCCTCTGGAATGGCGTACGTGGAAAGAATGAACTATGTGCACAGGGACCTCAGGGCTGCCAACATCCTGGTGGGTGATAACCTGGTGTGTAAAGTGGCTGACTTTGGCCTCGCTCGACTCATAGAGGACAATGAATACACGGCCAGACAGGGTAAGCAGGAACACAGTGACTCTCTCTGCCTGCATGTGGTCGTTCTCCATTTTCTTTACATCTTGAGTTGTTTCCTGAGGCCGTAACGTCTCGGTCTCATTTTCAAGACCTAATGCTGTTGCCATTTATGTGGTTCGACCTTAATTGAATCAGTTTAATCATGATGACAGGCCTCTCTTAAATCATTATTACAACAGGAGCCAAGTTTCCCATCAAGTGGACTGCGCCAGAGGCTGCGCTTTACGGCCGCTTCACCATCAAATCTGACGTGTGGTCGTTTGGGGTCTTACTGACGGAGCTGACGACCAAAGGCAGGGTGCCTTATCCAGGTACTACTGCTCTACATGTTTACCAGTCAATCGAGTATTAATCAAAGAGTCACTGGTTCACCTTCACATTCAAATGTACTTTATATATATCACACACACACATATATATATATATGTATTAGTGCTGTCAAACAATTAATCGCGATTAATCGCATCCAAAATAAAAGTTTTTGTTCACATAATATATGAGCGTGTACTGTGTATATTTATTATGTATATATAAATACACACACATGCATGCATATATTTAAGAAAAAGATGCTATGTTTATAGAATATTATTATTATTATTATTTTCACTGAAAATGTATTAACAATTATTTAATAGAATAAATTATTCTATAACTTATGCAACAATAATATTTATATATGTATATTTGTGTATATGTGTGTATCCTCAAAAAAACATTTTTTATTTACCAATAATAATAATGAATTAATGTATTCCATATTTTTTAAAAGAATGATCAATTCCATTCTAAAAAAGATGGAATAAATGAATTAATTATAATTATTTTTAAAAATTCACTCACAGGACATAATAATTTAAAAATATATATAAATTATTATTATTCACATTGAGTCCAATGCAAGGTTTTTATCTCTTAAAAAAAAAAAAATACTTATAAACTTACAAAAACATTACATTCAAATAATTTTCACCTATAATTATTCACACTAAATCCAACACATTGAGTTTAGACATTTCTATTGTTAAAAAAAGAAGAAAAAAAAAAGATTTTTGGGGATATTTTTTTCACAGGCCATAATGTAATACATTTTTAAAAATATTAATTATTATTATTATTTCCAAATGATTCACATTAACTCCAATGCATGGTTTTCATCTCTACAAATGTTTTTTAAATGTTTTTAGGGTGTTTTTAAAAAAAAAATTTATAACACACAAGTCACATTGCCGTATTAAACAACATTTTAAAGAGCCCCCCTCCACAAAGGGCACATGAATACATTTCCGGTTGTTCCTCCCTGCTGACAACCCACATCCTCTGCCTGGTTAAAATGTGCCATGCCACTTTCTGCACCACAATCTGACACCTGACCCACATCCACCCTGTTTCACGTCTGTCCTCCGCTCAGGTATGGTGAACCGGGAGGTGCTGGACCAGGTGGAGCGCGGCTACAGGATGCCCTGTCCCGCCGAGTGCCCCGAATCCCTGCATGAGCTGATGCTGACCTGCTGGCGCAAGGAGCCCGAAGAGCGGCCCACCTTTGAATACCTCCAGAGCTTCCTGGAAGACTACTTCACCTCTACTGAACCACAGTACCAGCCGGGCGAGAACCTCTAGAGATGCAGATCCAGTCAAGTGTGAGAGCAGCGAAAAGGATATCATTTCCCTGACCGGGAAAACGAACGCGGGATGTTTGTGGCATAACCCAACCAATACTGATCCACACGTGACGACAACGTCGCATCCAGCTAAATCAGCCCATTTAAAGAAACTTACTGGGTTTTCACATGGTCTCAAGTGTTACAGCATTATAATCGCATGTTTCTCCACTTTCATCGCAGATGAGCTGCAAACAGCAAGACAAGATGCATCTTTTCTGCATCATTCGCAAAGAAATCCACTAACAAATTGCTTCTTCGGCCGTGCAGCTTGCTGTTTCTGCTGATAATTGCTGCGAAGCTTTATTTCCGAAGCTCTGCGAATTGATCGCAAGCCGTTTTTCTTGACCTCGATGTACCACCACTTCTCTCCTAAACCCTTTTAGCGGATGCTCCAGATCTGTCATTCATCCTCCTCCCACAATCCCTCACTTCTATCCTCTCCCATCCCCCTTCAAACCCCCAAAGCATCAAGCTCCGTCAGCTCCGGTGTTTGTCATGAACCCTGCGACCCGTTCACAAGCTCAGATGGATGAGATTTGATCAGCAACATCAGATGTCAGCACCTCTGTGCATGTTGGGAGACATCTGTGATTGCAGCTCTCTCGTGACGAACGGACGTTCCCGTTAATGTCTTCCAATAGATATCCAGGGTCTGTATCCGAGTGCCCAGAATCCCTGCATGAGCTGATGCTGACCTGCTGGCGCAAGGAGCCCGAAGAGCGGCCCACCTTTGAATACCTCCAGAGCTTCCTGGAAGACTACTTCACCTCTACTGAACCACAGTACCAACCGGGCGAGAACCTCTAGAGATGCCGATCCAGTCAAGTGTGAGAAAGAGAAAGAGCGATCCTTTTCCTGACCAGAAAACAAACACCGGACGGAAGTTTGTGGCATAACCCAAACAATACTGATCCACATGGAATGATATCCAATTCAGCCCGTTTTAAGCAACTTGCTGGGTTTTCAAATGGTCTCAGTGTTACAGCATCGCCCTCTGTTATTGTAATCGCATGTTTTTCCACTTTCATCGCAGGTGAGCTTCAAACAGCAAGACAAGATGCATCTTTTCTGCATCATTCGCAAAGAAATCCACTAACAAATTGCTTCTTCGGCCGTGCAGCTTGCTGTTTCTGCTGATAATTGCTGCGAAGCTTTATTTCCGAAGCTCTGCGAATTGATCGCAAGCCGTTTTTCTTGACCTCGATGTACCACCACTTCTCTCCTAAACCCTTTTAGCGGATGCTCCAGATCTGTCATTCATCCTCCTCCCACAATGCCTCACTTCTATCCTCTCCCATCCCCCTTCAAACCCCCAAAGCATCAAGCTCCGTCAGCTCCGGTGTTTGTCATGAACCCTGCGACCCGTTCACAAGCTCAGATGGATGAGATTTGATCAGCAACATCAGATGTCAGCACCTCTGTGCATGTTGGGAGACATCTGTGATTGCAGCTCTCTCGTGACGAACGGACGTTCCCGTTAATGTCTTCCAATAGATATCCAGGGTCTGTATCTGAACGTGGTATTTTATGCCTTTTAATGGTAGAAATGAGCTTTTTGTCCCACTATGTTTCTTTTGTATGAACCTGGATCAACTGGAATAAGAATGTGATTGGTTGAGCACTGGTCACATGATTGGAAACGTTCGGACTGAAATGATGGAAACAAAACATTTTTCCTTTTGATATGAACTCAGTTAGAGAATCGTTCAGAATGTGGTTTCATTTGATACAGTTATTCTACTCTTCTAGTATTCAAAACAACTACTGATATATAGCATTGTTTTTTGTTTAAAGCAGATGTGACTGTATAGTCCTACTTTGTGTGCCAATACAAAGGGAAAAAATGAATTTTGTACTGTTTTATTATGTATAAAATGTATTTTTATTAATGTTGTTTTTTTTTGTATCAAAGAGGATGGAGCAGGCTTTGTAACTAGAATTTAAAGGAATAGTTCACTGAAACATTTTCTAACCCTCATGTTGTGTAAAACACAAACGGAGACGTTTAGCTGAATGTCCATGCTGCTCTTTTCCATATACAATACTTTTACATTTATTGCATGAGAAAAGCGTCCTCTAAATGTCTCTTTTTGTATCCCATGCCAAAAATAACAGCATAAATGTTTGGAACGGCATGAGGGTGAGTGAATTGTGACTC
>NW_015624199.1:350091-357147 GCF_001515625.1 Sinocyclocheilus rhinocerous
GTGAATAGTGGGGTAACATCAAGTCCTGACGAGTTGTTTAGAATGGCATGCAGCTGTAATCGTGGTACTTTAGCTGGTAGACGTGTGACGCCTGTCGATATACTGTTAATACTTTCGTATGTAAATATTCTTTTCATATTTATTCATATTGCCTCGGTTTATGTTCAGCAGATCTTTGCTTGGTTCTCCCTGTAAGATCAGTGTTATAGATAGACGTTCGGTCCTGTGCAAAGCTGACCGCAAAAATATCATCATTGCTGCACAAATCCAGTTTTCCTACAGCAACTGAATGCTTAGAGAAGCAGCCAATCACAAAACAGCATGCCATCATGTGATCGGATTCACAGATTCAATTCGCTGGCTTTATTTTTGACTTTTTATTTACAGTAATAAACTCACCTTTAAGAATCATTTCTTTAGGTGTGACTTGTGCACTAAAGTATTGTTTTATTATTTCTTTTTAACTGTTTTAACTTGCAATAAATCTGCTGTTGATTTTGACAGGTAGTTACTGCAAAGTTAAACGGCACTGTATGCATCGCTCTGATCGTACTGTGACTTACGAGGATTTTTGATGATGGATGGATGGATGATGGCGTGTTCTTGGCCCGTGCTGTAGAACTGGAAAATTAAATTATGACAAGTAAAACGAATCAGATCTACAAGTAACCACAATATTAGTGCATCCCTGTCTAATGTATTCAAACTATGCAGTTGTTTTCAATGAGTTTCCTGTCTGTATTTTAACTGCAGTTGCTCACAATCAGATTCCAGGTACTTGCTCCCAGTGTACAGTTCTGCAATGACTGGTTTCAAAATATGAAATAAAACTGAAATGAGAGTTGTACTTTAAAAATGTATGACATGGTGTTATCTAGTTTTTTTTTCTTCACAACTTGTTTTAAAAGAGTAGCTCATGAAAATTTGCTGAAAATGTTCTCACCCTCAGACCATCCAAGATGTAGATGAGTTTGTTTCTTCATGGAAACAGATTTGGAGAAATGTATTACATCACTTGCTCACCAATGGATCCTCTGCAGTGAATGGGTGCCGTCAGAATGAGAGTCCAAACAGCTGATAAAAACATCACAGTAATCCACACAACTCTCAGTTAACGTCTTGTGAAGCAAAAACTGTGTTGGTAAGAAACAAATCCATAAGACATTTTAAACTTCAAACTGTTGCCTCCGTCCTCTATCTATAATATTGCATTCTCCAGTGAAAAAGTCATCTCGTCTGAATCAGGAGAGAAATATGCACTGATCAAGCACCGTTTACAAGTGAAAACAGTCCAAAACTAACACGTCAGTGGATTTTGATGTGAGAGGACAACAGGGGATGGACTTTTTCACTGGGGTAAGCATTATTATGGAGGGTGTTGTCTGCTGTTACGTCCCCACCAATGTCAAACTCAAACTTACGCCCAGCTGAACAAAGGAGTTTGTGTCTAATGGACTGTTGTTTTTGATCTGTGAGCTCAATGCATATGCCTAATCAGATATTATCCGACAACTTTAACCACTTTAATAAATTAATATGATGATAATTCATGGTTTTAGTCGTTTCATCATTACTTTTTCAAATCTCTATTTAGTGTTGGGTCGTTCTTGAACGATTCGTTCATTTTGAACGAACTACTGGTGTCTAGCGACACCTACTGTTATGTTAACGTAAACGGCAATATTTACGTTCAATTTAACCTTAAACTGTACAGGTTATCTGAGTAATCTTGCTTATTTGTTGTACTTGAGTTAGATATTACGTCTAACAGGATAAAGGAAACAACCATTTAGTCACAGTACAATTATTTTATATAGCCTACTTTGGTAGGTCTATCTTTTGATATTTTACATTGAGCTTTTTAGAATGAAGAAACTTATTTTTTTGAAAAGTTTATTAGCCTAAATGTTTTTTTAAATACCAACTTGTTACTACAGACTGCGAATAAAGCTTTTGAGTGAGTCTATTTAGAAGTGAAAGTTGGTGTGCAGGTGCTAAAGATCTGTTGCCAAAATAAACTTGCAAAAACACATCCTGCTTCTCTAAAACTCTACAACAGTGTCTGAAAATAATTTCGAAAGCTGTTTCGAAAGTCTTTGGGGGTCATAAACTGAAAGGATAGGCCTGCCCTGCCCTGCTCTGTGGTAGTAATTTTTGCTTCTATGCATTTACCCGGAAATGTTAGGCTACTTAAAAATACGACTATGGAGAATGTTTACCTCATAAATATTAATTACGTCACGATGACGTTATTCGAAACCCCTTAGCTCCAGAAGGGGAAATTAGCTAATAATTCCCTATTTAATATTTATAATTTATTTTTTAATCAAACCTCAAGTAAACCGTTTTTATATTATTATTATTATTATTATGTTATTAGATAATATTAAATCAGTGTACAAATACTGGATGAACACGTATGCAGTTAGTAGACAAAGCAAAAAAAACGCATTTGCAAAATAACGTTTCGTAGTAGAAAAAAAATCGTCAAACGCCTTTTAGCCAATCAAATGGTCGAACGTCACTTTATTTAATCAATATTCATGAGACGTGCCTTCTCTCTAGAAGGATTCGTAAATGCCCGGACTGACGAGCCGCCGCAGGTGAGTCAAAACCGCAGAGAGATAAACAAGGAGGTACAACTGGTTTGAAAGGATCCTAAACTGGCTTACAAGGTAATTGTTCATTTGATTAACTTGAATCACAGAGATTTGCTGTCAGTCGATTAATTACTAAAACGGCAATGTACTTTAGTGAGCGTTGCACAACTTGAAGGAGACGGAAACAAGCTAACGTTAATGTGAAATTCATTTGATTAACTTGAATCACAGAGATTTGCTGTCAGTCGATTAATTACTAAAACAGCAAATGTACTTTAGTGAGCGTTGCACAACTTGAAGGAGACGGAAACAAGCTAACGTTAATGTGAACTTGTGCTTATAAAGTTGCTACAGTGATGACATGGTTTCTACTTACTTGGATAGACTGATTAAGGTTTTATTTTTTATTGTATTATTATTATTTTACACTTGGAACTGTTTTCGCAAGCCGGAGTCTTAAAAAAATAATGTAGGCTACCTATATATTTATATGTAGGCTAAATGTATGTTGCCATCAAATAAGAGTCCCGTTTTCTGAATTTTGTGTCTCTAAAATGTATTTTTCTCAGGTCATAGATTAATGAGAAAATGTATCATGTTTTTACTTTGTTCTTTTGGACTTGTAGCCTACCTTATTTTTTCACGAATTAGTGCTTTGTGAATACCGTGATATGTGAATATGCAATCATCATGTACCATGGTATGTATCAATTTACTATATCATAGTAGTGTCGTTCTTGCATATACATTGGAGTACCATATAAATAAATACCACTCTATTTATAGCACTTCTACAGCCATTTTTAGTAAGGAAGGGCTCTCTTCTTCCTTATGCTTAACTTTTTTCCTGTAATATTACATGCCATTAGTATGATAGTTGCTCTGCTTAGTGTTGTTTTGTGGTTTGTGCTTTACTTGCATTAGTTTAAGCACTCTTTTGCCTCTGTCTTTGCTGTTAAAATCCCCCTCTCCTCTGCAAATGCGTGAAAGCCACACTGAGCCTGTTTCCTGAGATAAAGACCTTTGGGATGTTGCAGAAACTTGTTGGCGCTGATGTGTGTTTAGTGTTGGGTAACTCAACGTTTCACGAAGCTGAAACTGATGACTGATAACCTTGTGAGTGCAGGGGGAAATTCTGCATAATGATGTAGATTTCTTACCCAAAACTCTGTCAACGGGGGAAAAGGTACATCTTTGTACCTAAGTGTAGGCTACTTTAATCTTTGCGTAGGCTGTGTGTATTGCTGTATTACATTGACTGTTATCAAGATTGCATCATAGGCTGTTCTCTTTAAGTTTGTGTTATGATTTTATGAATTAACAGCATATTTCTGTGTGGTACGTGCTCTGTCCCATGTGAATTTGAAACTGAAACACCTCTTATAGTCATGAATGGATTAAAATCTCACGAAACCTGTCAAGAACATGTCCGGGTCATATTTCTCCTAAAGTTAAAACAAAGTAAAGAATTCGTTTTTGAAGAGGGTCTCTGACTGAAACGTGTATCTAATTAAGTTTCTTAATGTGTATATGACTGTGTGCAGGACTTTTTCCAATTTTGTATGACCCCAAAATAATATATTAAATGCATGTTACCCCATATTGTCATCGTCTAAATGTGTAAAAAAATTAAGCAAGCTATTAATGCAGTGAACAATAACAGTATTTGTTGTTCTTTCTTTATGCTGATCTGATATTCCTAATAAAAGCTTAATTTTCTAAATACAATATAATAATCATATTTATTTATTTATTGAAATAATTAATTAACTTTGGATTTGGGGCTGAAATGGAGTTTCTCTCTGCTTTAGAGATTTCATATAGTTTTGTTTCGCAGCATATGAAGCTACATAACAAGATCAGCAATGGTGGTTGACCGATATTGGTTTTTTGACAGCCGATGCCGATATCTTGGAAAGCAGGGTGGCCGATATAAAGCCGATATAATTTTATTTATTTTAATTAATGTTTAAGAAATTTGAAATCATTTGAAAATGGATTAAAAAGTAAATGTGTTAAATAAACATACTTATACTTTAGATGACAAAGTATTTTTCACAAATAGAACTGTTAACGACAACAGCGAACAAGAGGGAGAATGTGAGCATTCTGCCGCTGTCAGCGACGTCAAAATAAAAGTCCCGCCTCGAACGCATCGGCCAAACACGAAAACTTATCGGCCGATGCCGATATTTAAAAAATGCCAATATATCGGCCTTGGCGATATATCGGTCGACCACTAATCAGCAATTCAGTATGCATGTGCTTCATAACAAGGATACAGGTTTGCACCTTCCTTGCTGAATCAATAAACCTGAATTTAACACCACCAAACCTGCAGAAGCACACAATAAATGTTGTTTTAAAAGTAGTGATAGTGATAGTGATAGTTTAACTAGGGTAAATCTTACAAAAAAATTAAGCTTTCTTTCTTTTGCATTATTACATTATTTTATGTAATAATTCACCCTATGAAATCTAATTATTGTAATCCATCTGGACATTTCACATTTGAGATTTCTCATTATTTTTATTGGGGAATCTCAGTTCGTTTTTACTGTATTACATTATTTAAGGGCTAATACAATTATTTTTTTATTTAAATTACTTTAAAAAATATGTACTTAAAGACAAATCATAATATTAATGCATGATATTAATGCAGTTTTTAAACATTACTTAAATATAATATTATTATTATTATATTTGTTATTGTGTGTGTGTGTGTGTGTGTGTGTATATTTATTTATTTATTTATTTATTTATTTAATTATTATTATTATTATTATTATTATTATTATTATGGGAGTGAAATATAGCTTTGACAGGTTTTGTGAGATCCATCCACTCGATCTGTGAGAGCTGTTAATATGTGTCATGACTGGCATGTTGTACCTGAAAAGACATATATGTGTTGAACGTCTCACATCTGTTCCACATATCACAGGCCTTTATGTGCAAACCACAGCAAAAGCGACATGCTGTCAACTGATTCATTTGAGCTCATTCAGGCAGTAGCCCTGCCATTTGTTAAGCGTTAACGTGAACAAGACATGACTTTGATTGTTTCCAGGAAGTGATGTGTGAGAGATTATTGTCTGCGTTACATGCTGTGTAACCGTAAACTGTTCAGGAAGTGCTGCAACATTTGTTTGAAGCCTGCTTGAAGCAATTTGTTTGCACACAGGGGGCTTATTATGGGGTTTGAACACGAAAGCCACCTGAAGTCACGTGCTGTTTTTCCCCACGGCAAGAGTAACAAGACGTCACTCTAAAAAATGAGTTACAGCATTGAATTTACCTCTCTTTAGCAATGCATTTTACATTACAATCAGTGTTTTCTTAAACTCTTAACATTAATGATGCTTCAGATCATGCAACATGTTGTTCTGCAAATTTGATGTTTATCATTTCAACACACTGAGAAGTTGAACTGGGAACCAAGAAAGAAGCAATCTAAATGCCATGTTACGTGACATCATTAGATGAGGTAAAACAGGGAAATCATTAATTTAAACAAGGATGTCACATGAGCATAACATCATGCTTGTTCCCTTAGTATTGAATCTGTCCTCATTAATACCATATGTGTTTTGTTACAAGCCTGTTTTAAAGGAAGTGCTTGCAGTTGCTTAGCGCTCTGAGAATCAGACCTGAGATGCTATGAAGAGTGTATCATTTCACTTTAACTTTTGATTTAAGCATTTAAAGGTAAGAGAGTTTATTGATTTATATGCTACTAGAAATTCTAATGTGGTACTAGGTAAGTTGTTTAGGATGCTAAATTTAAACATTATTAAAATGCTTTCACTTTTCATATGTGATTGAATTGAAAGTGAACTTGCTTGTTTAACTTGCCTGGTTTTGCACTCGTTCTTCCACAAGTGAAGTATTTAATTGTATGTATCAAAGTGAACGAATGTCAAAAATGACTGAAGGCCAACATTTGTGCTTTGTAAGAATTCCTGTGTGCTCCAGAGAGTTTGTAATGACACTGACACTTTACATTTATGAAACCCACAAGAGTTGCAGCATATAAGAGTTAGCAATATATATTCCACCCTGTTTTTTTGTACAGCCTGAGGTCCGTGACTCACTTGGCGCGATGTTATACAGTAGTACCGGTGCGCACTTGCTTGCTTGTTTGTTTGTTTGTTGTTGTAAGCAAACCTAAATCTAGTTTTGTGACATATCAACTGCTGTCTCTTTATGTGACATCTGGGTTAGGATAGGGTTAACTTCACAATACAATGTTCTCTGTTGAAAAGTTGTGGAACTTGATTCCATGAGGCTCATTCAGGCTGAACAATATGCAATGCTTTTGTTCAGGCAATTAAATTAAATCTTTCGTTTTGTTGTAATTGTATTTTGTTTATTTAATGTTTGTTGTCTTGTGTGTACTTGTAGAACATTTTATTTTAATATACAGGTGTGTGTGTGTGTGTGTGTGTGTGTG